>NW_010326427.1:0-14369 GCF_000700745.2 Antrostomus carolinensis
TTCCAATCCAAACCATTCTATGATTCCCACAGGCAAGTGGCAAGGGTGAAGACCTTTAAATAAGTAACAGAGATTTAGTGAGTAGCTTGTCATTAAAATAATGAACGTAGTTAGTTAAGTTTTTCTTAAGGAAGAGACTTCTTATGCTGTAGGATGTGTAATCTTGGCTAACAAGAGAACAATTAAGGGTCTGAACAATAGCTATTCAAGAAGGATGTAAAATGAGTAAGAACAGATGTGGTCTCACAGAAAGCTAAATAGGCACTTCTGAACATATACTAACTAATAAAAAATATCATCTTCCTACCAAACAAAGTTAATAAAAAAGAAAACCTGGTACAATTTTATCGAGTCATGAGATGTGGTGCTTTTTCTAGACTTTATGAACATATGACTATTAGTTCCTCAAAAAGCACAGCATGAGATCAGTCTTAGGAGGCTTCCTCCAGACAAAAGGGTGGGGTTTTGTTTCTTTAAACAAAGTAGCATAACAAGCTCTTACTTAACAACATTTATTTTTCAGTTCATGCTAACACAGAAAGACTCCAACAAAACCATAATTTTTTTTACTTTGGTTTGTGACCTTCTAGCAATAACACTCATATTCAAGACAGAAAAGATAAATACGGTCCTTTAGTTATTCTCCAAGCTTCCAAAAAAACCTCTGAAATTTCATCACAAAAGTAACTCTGATATACAAATTATTTGATGCAATTAAATTCTTACACAGTCAAGGCATACATATGGTAAGGAATTACACAATGCAATGCATTTTCACTTCATCTGGGCTGAGAATTTAAAGGTCAAAAAAGTATCTCTTCTGTTTATTGGCCTTGGTGAATTTCTGATTTTTCCTCACCTTCATGTGATACAACCTAGGATAATTTTACAGATTTTGGTATATGTCTGAAGATTGCATGTATTTACCTAGATAGTGTAGTCCATGGGTGTATGCTGGTTTTAATTTAACATTAAAAATTATCCAGCTATAAAAAGGCTTTTATGTCTTAAACAAACTCCCTCAGTAGCTAGTTTAAATCTTATTTACTGTTGTTGTTATCCTGTTCATGACTAATAAACCTGTAATAATCCTGAACAGCTGTCAGCCAACAGGTGCTGCTGAATAACACTGAAATACAGCGCCATAAACTGGAATCAATTTTTTCTCCTTCACCGTTACAATCAGGCAAGCGGAACAACTGCAGCATCTAACTTGGAGAGACATGGACTTTACAAACAGACCACTTGGTAGATAAGAAATCGTCTGGATGGTTGCACTCAAAGAGTTGCAGTGCTTGACGTCCAAGTGGAGACCACTGACAAGCGGCGTCCCTCAGGGGTCGGTACTGGGGCCGGCGCTGTTTAACATCTTTGTCAGTGACATGGACAGTGGCACTGAGTACACCCTCAGCAAGTTTGCCAACGACACCAAGCTGTGTGTTTTGGTCAACATGTTGGAGGGAAGGGATGCCCTCCAGAGGGACCCTGACAGACTCGAGAGGTGGCCCATGTAAACCTCATGAAGTTCAACAAGGCCAAGTGCAAAGTCCCGCACCTGGGTCGTGGCAATCCAAAACACAAATACAGGCTGGGCAAAGAACGGATTGAGAGCAGGCCTGAGGAGGACAGTTTGGGGGTGTTGGTTGATAAGAAGCTCAACATGACTCAGCAATGTGCGCTTGCAGTCCAGAAAGCCAACTGTATCCTGGCCTGCATCAAAAGAAGCATGATCAGCAGGTCAAGGGAGGTGATTTTACCCCTCTACTCCACTTCTGGGAGATCCCACCTGGAGTACTGCTTTCAGCAATGGGGTCCCCAACGTAAGAAGGACATGGACCTGTTGGAGTGAGTCCAGGGGAGGGACATGAAGATGATCAGAGGGCTGGAGCACCTCTCCTATGAGGACAGGCTGAGAGAGTTGGGGCTGTTCAGCCTGGAAAAGAGAAGGCTCCGGGGAGACCTTATTGCAATCTTCCAATAGCTGAAGGGGGAGCTACAAGAAAGCTGTGGAGGGACTTTTTACAGGGGCAGGTAGTGATAGGATGAGGGGTAACGGTTTTAAGCTGAAAGACGATAGATTTATATTAGATATTAGGAAGAAGTTCTTCACTGTGAGGGTGGTCAGAAACTGGAAAAATTTGCCCAAAGAAGTTGTGGATGCCCCATCCCTGCAAGTGTTCAAGGCCAGGTTGGATGGGGCTTTGAGCAACCTGGTCCAGTTGAAGGTGTCCCTGCTCATGGCAGGGGGGTTGGAACTAGATGATCTTTAAGGTGCTTTCCAACCCAAACCATTCTATGATTTTCAATATTACTTTTCATATCCTGCAGAAATGTAAATAGGAGACAAAACCTTACTATATAATCAAGAAAACACATCCTATCATAATTACAGTTGTTACAGCTACACATTTTATGAGATTTGTAAGGAAGCTACAGCAAAGTTCTTCCTCTGAAGGCTGAATGAAAGGCAATAGATGAACACAGAATACACAAAACATTCTTGAAAATGGTTTCTTGAGTTTCATTAAGTTCTAGAGCCTGTTCACTTGCAATCTGAAGCAAGTTACAAATGAGTTTCAACTTAGCACAAAAATTATTTTTTCCTAGGTTAACTCTTTGTGCTTCAAGGTTTTCCTTGAACTGCATTAACAGACACTGAGAAAGTCCCTGTAAGTAATGATTCTGTGTCCAATAAAACCATTGTTCACAACACTAAATATCTAATAATGCAAGTCTGATGTAGTTAAACTTATCTTCTTTGGACTGCACTTTAAAACTGTACTAATTATTCTAATTCAGTGAGCGTTGCAGCAAAAGTTAGTCAAAACTTGGAGCTAGCAGCTTAAACATTCATAGCTAGAGTAGATAAAGCCTATAGATCATGGTATATGAACTGTAACAACCATATTACAATATTCCAAATAGCTAACTACAGAATTGTCCAAAACAAACATGGGAGGATGTAGTATTTTATAATAAGTATTTTATCACTTAGCAACTGCTGCATAACAAAACAGAAAACAAATCCAACCAATAAAAAACAATAAGACCCTAGAACTTAATATTACTATTGGTCTGAATTATTGCATGAGGAGTGGGGAACATAGATTGGAAGGGTATTAATTGCCTGGAGATTTCTTTGTTTGAGGCACCCAGCTCAAGTTTTAGCACTATTAATAAAAATTACTTTCATAAAGGAATCTATCTTTCAGCCTATGAGGAAACCTAGAGTCAAACCCTGTTATGATAGCTGGTATGCATAATTTCCATAAGAGAAGAGACAAAAAAATTGATTTCTTAAAATTACATATCCTGAAACCAAAATCAGAAGTATGCAACAATTCATTCATTTAACTGATGCTTTGATCTTGCAAATAAAACACATTAAAATAACAATTGTAGAAAAACCTTTTCTAAAACCCTAAAGGTCTTCATGGACTGATCAAAATTTGTACTGCTGATTTGCAGTACATTATGGTCAGAGTCATTAAGGGGTGTTACAAAGCCTTGTTGTATCTTCACTGTTCCCAGCTAGGCATTCTCTCAAAGGCCTTCAACCTTGTTAGCAATCAGACTTTATTGTTCAGCTTGTCAGGCATGCACTCTGTGGGGACCCAGAAATCAGTCAGTCAAGACAGCACTATAAATATGTAAATCTAAACAAACTAATAACCCACACAAATTTTAACTTTTTTTTTTCCCTTAAAGCTCTAGCCTTATGCCCTGATGAAAGGCATAGCCCAAGGAGACTAGAAACCAACCTCTCCAGCTGATAGAATCTACCTTCTCTTACTGTCCATTTCCTTGGTGGATAAAGCAGCAGACCTGGCCACTCAACTGCAATAACTTTATCCTTTGCCATATCACAACTACCTCCACCTCTGAGGGAGCTTTCCTTGTTAACCACATTTTTCTCTAAGATAAAGTCAACAGTGTATTCTAACTTAGTTCCTTTAATTAACTGTTAACAATGGTTTTTTAATTTTTCTGCTCATGTTCTCATGTGTAGAAGATTCTTTTTAGAATCTTGAACTAAGAACCACATAATCAAATATATATTTACCCTACAATAGTTTCAATATTCCAACAGCCCCAAATAATACTTGTGAATTTGTGTAATTTTGCATATACCTTACAGAAGAATACACAAGCTACAGATACTTTCCAACATACAAAACCAGCTGTGCACCTGAAAAAGTAACATGGAAGTGACCTACTCAAACATTCAAAAAGCGAAGTATATAAAGTTTTATATTTCTCATCTCTAGCATAATTATCATAGATGGAAATCCGTTTTTCAAGTGATCTGTGTCCAACCAAACCTAATTAAAATATCCTGTCTCCAGATGGAGAGTGATCTAAGAGGACACAGTTTTCAAATTTTCATTCTTTCTTTTGTGCATAGATCAACTTTTCAAAACTATATTTGCAAGGAAGAAGACAAAGAGGTAGCTTTATCTGTACAAACGTTAGGTATTTTTCAGTTAAACTCTGTCAATAGACAGAATTAAATTATGCTCCTCAAGAGATACCTGCTAAGTAGCTAATACAAGCAGGCTGAATCGTACTATCACCTAATTCTTGCCACAGTTAGATGACAAAAATACTACCAAAATACACCTAGGAGAATCCTCTCCTTCTGGGATTTAACGGTAATTGCATTGACCAGCCTCCTGGTATTGAAGTACAAGTGTATGGCTAATGCTAATAAAATCACAGTCGGTGACACTGCAACACACCCAAGCAGCCTATATCCAATGTTGCTTGAACATTTATTTTAAATATTAAATAACTTCCAGAAATCCAAGAACTTCCAGAAAACTAGCAAAGTGTGATTCACTTTGAAAAAATTCTGAGACTAGGTGGGCAGTATTCCTGAAGTTTCAAGGTAAAGTAGAGCTTTTACATACAAACTAACTTTACATCATACTGGAATGGAATCTCTTTCATGCCTTTAAAATTAAATATATCATATGCTTCTTAATTAAAAATTGCATGTAGGAAGCAATTTTGTCATTTGGGATGAAAGATGTATTACAGTCAAAATTCATCAACTACAAAATAATAAACAAACAGGATACAGTTATCCAGAACTAATGGAACATTTACTGTAGGGATTAGTTAGTTTGATGGCTGGGAAGGAAGATGATGTATGGAAACAAACAGGATGATAATAAAGCAGCTCAGAATAAGCCATTTTTGAGTAAGAATCTGTGAATTGTTGTGAAGCAACTAATTACTAAGAATTTATCTAGTTTTTTAAAAAATTCAGTTTCTTATCTGCATTTTTACCTAAGAAATATTTGCTCAAGATTCAGACAGGCAAAGGCTTTGTTGAAGGTAACCCAATCACAGAATGACTGAATCTTTAAGGTTGGAAGGGACCTCTTAAGATTATCTAGTCCATTCCCCCTACACAGAGCAGGGTCAAGTACAAACACGTTACCTAGGGTCATATCCAGTCACAGATCCAAAAGCTCTCTGGGCAACCTGTTTCAGTGCTTGATCACCCTTGCAGTAAAAATGGGTTTTCTTGTTTTTAAAAGGAATTTCCTGGATTGCTGTTTGTGTACTTGGCTTCTTGTCCTTTTACTAAGCACTTCTGAGAAGGGTCTGACTTTGTCTCCCATCAGATATTTTATACACAATGACAAAATGCTCCCTGAAGCTTCTCTTCTCAAGGCTGAGCAATCTCAGTTCTCTCTGCCTCTCCTTATATGTCAGATGTGTCAAGCCACAAGTTATCTTCTCTGGATTTGCTCCAACAGGTCCATGTCTTTCTTGTACTGGGGAATCCAGAACTCATCTCACTGCTACAGGCATGCTCTCACCACTGCTGAGTAGAGGAGAAGCATCACTTCTTTTGACCTGCTGGCCATGCTCTTACTAACAACGCCCAGGATGCTGTTTGACCTTCTTTGTCACAGCGGCACTGTGCCGGCACATTTGCAACTTGTCCACCAGGACTCCCTCTGTTGAACTTCATGAGGTTCTTATCAGCCCATTTCTCCAGCCTGTCAAGATCAGCCCGTCCCTCTGAGTGGTTGCACAACCATCTGTTTTATCATCCACCCTGTCCAATTTTGTACTCTCTGCAAATGTACTGAGGCTGCACTCTGCCCCATCATCCAGGTCATTAGCAAAGAGATTAAATAGTACTGGTCCTAGTACTCACCCTTCACTACGTTTAAGCCCAGCAGTTCAACCTGTTTTCATCCCACCTCACTGTCCACTTAAGTAGTCTGTATTTCATCAATTTGTAAAAGAGGTTGTTAGGGGAGACACTGAAAAAAGCCTTGCTGAAGTCAAGGTAAACAATAATAACTGCTCTCCCCCACCTCATCCACTGAGCCAGTCATCTGATTGTAGGAGGCTATCAGGTTAGTCAAGCATGATTTCTCCTTCACAAATCCATGCTGACCATTTCTAATCACCTTCCTGTCCTTTATATGTTTGGAAAGGGCTTTCAGGATGGAAAATGGTTTATCTATCACCTTCCCAGGGATCGGGTGAGACTCAGCAGCCTGTAATTTACTGGATCCTCCTTCTCATGCCTCCTGAAGATAGGAATGGCAACCACATCTGTGGAATTTCTAATTTTTCATGGGAGGGGAGGTGTAGCACCTGATGAAAGTATTTGGCATGGACTAATCATGCAACCTAAAAAGACAGCTCTATCACAGTAATAAAGGGATATATACCAACAGGTAGATTATATGAAACATATTTAACTAATAAACTGACAGTATATAGGATCACTTCTGTAGAAGCTTTGAAGAAAATCAACCAGTTTGTCTTCTATCTTCAAAATCATTTGTCATCAGTAACCAAAATAACATTGATAATGTAAATGGACAGATACCTAAGCATCTCCACTTATTTCTGATCACAGAAGCAGCAGACTGTAACCACTCCTCCATAGCAGAGGATTTACCAGTAAGACAAATACGAACATTTTGACACAAATGGTCTTTACACAGTGCAAGAAATAAGAAAACTAAGTAGGCAACCATATTCAACTTTAATTTCAGTCCTCAACTATTTTTGCATATTCTTCCTTGACACTTAAACCTTTTTCTTCTCTTTTATAAAAAAGTTTGGATTCCCAACAAAAGTTTCTAGAAAATTTGTTTTAAGTAGCTTCAGAATTTTCCATGAGACCTGACAATGTTGTCACTGTCTGCTAAGAGGTGAATAAAACCCACATACTCTGCATTACACTTAAATTCCATCATCCTATCCTCTAGGTGACAAAAAAAATTATCAACCAATTATCACAGCCAATTTCACTGCCAATCTTACCCGCTCATGTTAAAGGAAAAGAAAGAATTGGTACAGATATTGCTGAAGTAATACCTTTGTAGAGAACTGATATTCAAAGACAAATCTACACAGATTTGTATACGTAAGCTGATTGTGTTACACAAAACTGTTACAGACATTTAGAAGTTTTTCTGTTTGTGCAGTTATATGTTAGATACTCAAAGCACATCACAGATGCTGGAGTCTTCCTACTTCTTACTTTAGAGGAAAAGGAAAAATTGCATGTCATGTCCTTTACTTCGTGCTTTCGTTACAGCAGATGCAAAGTAAACAGTAGGTATTAATTGTGAGCAGAATTCTTTTCTCAGATTCCACAATTATTTCCACAGCTAGCTGTACCAAGGCATCTGTGGTTTTGTGCCTGTCAAATTATCAGGAAAGAGCCTGAAGACCATACTGCTCTTTCCAAATGCCAGTTTCTTCCACTGCAGATACACACATGCCCTAGAAAGATTATATAGTCTACCCTTTGAGTTGAGTCATCCATTTTTGATAGCTGTCAGAGCTGCCAGTATCAACATACTATATACTGCTTATAAACCCTTCAATACAAATGTCATCAAAAAAATTCTAATTTGCAATGCTGAGGTAATACTCCATTTTCAGGGGGGAAGAAAACACAGGTTTCATATATACCTTTCAGAACTCTTGTTAGTAATGAGCTGCTAATTTCATAACTCTGTACATAAAACAATAAAAGAAGAAACAAAAGCTTTTTAAACCAAGGAGAAATTACTTAGATGTATTTTAGCTCTCCTTATATTAGTCTAGATTTATCCACATTCTATTAAAATTTCTAGTGTATATTTTAGCATGTGTTTTTGGATGATGTGAATTTTGCACACTGTAATAAGCCACACAACTTTGACCACACTATAAAATGCAAATTTCTATAAGCAATTAACCTTTGAATTTAGTTCTTTTAAATCAGTGGCAACATTCTACAAGTTTGGGGCATGTTTTCACTATTAAGGGGTAATATTTCAGAATAGTAATTAAGTGAATGAAGAAAGTTATTAAAGGAATGAATAAACTGCACTTCATTGGCAGCATTGCTCTTTTATAAAATGCAAAGATAGAACAAGAAAATGCATCAGACGTATTTTGCAGTACTAGAACATACCCAGAATATTTTATTTAATTTATCATAACTCCTCGATTTACATATTCAAACTACAAATAGCTCTTAGAAAAAATATATTTTCTCCACTACAGTAACTTTTTTTCTGATGACTAAATAATTGTTGTGAACTCTGCCGTCTTACACTATGCAGTATTTTTCAAAAAGAGAAATTCAAGCATATTTGTTTCTCTCAGATTGCTTGGCTTTTGTCCACTTAAATTTAATTTCAACAGCACATGTTATAGCAGAAAAAGGAGTAACATTTCATTTGGGGGACACAAAATGGTTTCATAATCATCAGTAAAATGAATTGGTACTCTGATGGCAATACATAAATCTATAAGCAAACCACAGTTCATTCTGTTCTGGCCTAAGAGAAATAAAAATACAGAGAGTCTTGAGCCAGTTGAATGGTAAGAAAACTTTATATCGTAAGAAAGGTAAAGCTCCTCCAAAAGAGTTTTTTCTACTCCAGTATCTAATGGACTCAGTTTCACTTACAGGATTGTGCATAGCTCAAGTGAAATCTCATTTCCACCCTTTGAAAGCTTTAGCAATAATCAAGGTGATGACCCCTAACAAGATGCATCCCTTTTCCTGGGCTTTGGTTCCTGCATTCTTGAACAGAAGTAAAGAACTCTCACACACCACAAAATACCTTCCAAGTCTTAGCAGAGGAAGTGGTCTGATAAGGAAGATACTATCTGGCTCTAAAGAAAAGTAGGTACCTGTACAAAAATGTATACAAATACGTTTATTGGTAAAACTATCCGGTACCATTGAAAAGACAGTTATTACAAGAAGATACTAAGTTATCATTTGCTAAGCAGCTTTTCACACGATTTTTAAAAAACACGCAAGTAATTGTACAATTCTTCAACTGTTTTATATTAAAAAAATATTTCACTTACATTTATATTTCATACAGATTTATAAAAAATTAAAAAAAAAAAAAGGGAAACAATCAATACCAGGGCATAGTTACCCTAACCTAATCATATTGGTATTATTTTATAAAGTATTTCACATAGTACCTCCTAAATTACAAACACATTTTGTAACTTCTGTTAGACAGTCCTCAGTCAAGAAATACAGTTCATCCCCAGAAAAGGGCATCAATATTTCTAATTATTCTTGTTTGGTTCTGGTAGCCATTGTCACTGTTTTCAATTTGAAATACAATAAAAGTTATATATATTATGCAGACATTCAGTCTTCAGCACTATTGGATTTCTGGGCAATGACACCTTTTCAACATATGGTAAGCATACCCCTTTTAAGATCAAGAAGAAGACACAGATAAAACTTGAAGATCTCTAAAGAATTACAAATTGTTGAGATGTTGAGAGGAGGAATGCGACTATTTGCTTTGTTTCATTCTGAATCCAGGTAAGTCCTCTTTCATCAAGACTGCAACAAAGTCCTTTTGTACTGACAAAAACCAAGGTTGTCAAGATAAGTTTGATGGCCTAACTACATTATCCTGTTTAGTATTTGAACTAAAAGTCTATGCTACTATAGCACCTTTTTGCTTTGGTATTTCTAGAAGGTTTTTACTGAAGGAAAAATGCCAGAACTCCTATTATTAAAAATATTTACATAAAATCCACAGATAAAGTTGTTATACCCTGAAGATTGTATTTAGAGGTTTGCAGCATTTGGGAGATGTGTCTAAAAATTTAACTTTCAAAGGTGGTCAAGTATCTCAATTTCAGGGAGAGGTTCAAATACATTTCTTGTGTTTGCAAAGAAAAAAATCAAGAACAGTATGCAACCAAGAAGTTAAAATTAAAAAGCAAATAAAAATAATTCAAATCCATCATTTTAAAACCAAAACAGTCAATCATGAGACGATTGTGACTCAATTTCCAGATCTGGCAGCACCATGGGAATCTGAGCCACTACAGAAGCATGGAACAAAGGGGAAAAAAATGTTTCAAAAGCAATAGGGAGACAATTACAGCAATTGCACTTGCAGTTATTTATGCTAACATAAGTACAATTCTGGATGATGTGCAGCACCTTTTACAGCCACTGCAACTTAACTATCGAATTCAGATGAACCCATTAAAAAAATTACTGTAAACTGAGAAACTCACCTCCTTGCTTACCTTAGGATTGCAACCCTGATAAACTCTGACTCCTTTGAAATCAATTTCACACTGACTTCACAGATGCCAGGATTTTTTTCCCATTTGGTTGCCTTTCATAACATACATAGTATGTTAAAGAATATTTCCCAAAATAATTCTGGGACTAAATCAGGGGCCTGGTGCTGCCCTGCTGAGAGGAAGAGAAATTTGTGTATTTTAGAAGACATTGGATTATTTTAAATACAATTGTCCTTGTTCTCATGGCCCCAAAGTTCAGCTAAGCAGCTGGAAACGATGAACCCTTCAATCAAGTCATCTCGGAAAGGTCTATTACCACTCTGTAGCATTTCCACCAGGGCTCTTCCTCAGACTGGTACCAAAAGGGAGCTTCTCTTCTAACTTTCAAAGAAGCAGCAGGATGCACCGTCAACTGCCAACCTTATCAGCTTCTTCACATCAATGTATCCCAAAACATACAGATTCCTCTCTACCAAAATATTCCCACAGCATATTAAAATGAAAGGCATCCACATTTAGACAATGTGTCCAACTGAACCTTTCAGATTCAACATTTGTTACACAAATGCAGGCCCATATAGGGGCTACACCGCTCTCCTGCCTTACGCAGATGGTATTAACACATTATTGTCTATGTCAGTGCATCTCTATTATCATTATCTTTATAAGGCCACTCCTGTCTGTAAGGCCAAACCTGTTTCCTGGTCCCATTCCTTCTATTTTTGAGCGACAGCATGCTGCCTGCTGCCCAGTTTACCTCTTCAAAGGTTGGACAGCTCACACTTCAGAACAGTGCAATACCAAAGTCATCCAGGTCTTTGCTCTCCATAGGTTCCCGATCTGTGAGGAGGGAATTATCATGACTGCCAGGAATTGTCCTGTAAGTAGCTGGAAACTACCTGAATCTATATGTTTCATTCTTGTTGTTTTGCAGAGTAGGGACAAATGTTCTTGTATGCAGTGCCATTTCCACATCATCATATGATAAACTGTTGCATTCTAGAAGGCAAAACGGTCCATAGTAGGTAATGATAAAGTCTAGAAGGGCTGCATTGTCATGTATGCCCTAAGCATGGCTCATTCAGTCGCTCTGACTAAACATACAGGTTTTGATGTAGTTAGTGACTGTGAGGAAGTTACATTCCACAGTTCACAGTACCACAGATCCTGCAGTTAAACAAGGATGACATGTTAACTTCTCCACAGTTAGTAGCTGAATGCACTAATTTAATCAGCACTATTTGTAATTAAATGACATATTCAGAGAAGCAGTATGTTTACCTAGCTGCAATCAAGGAATGCTTGTGTAAAGGATGAGACATGCCAGGATGGATAGCAGGCCAAAATGATGTCCTACAATATTGCCCTCACAGTGGTTTCCTCTGAGAGCTAAGGTTAGAGACTACACAGCAGCACCATAAAGCTCCAGAAACCTTCATATTCTCACAGAATAACTACTAAGCAACAAGTTCAAGGGTGTGTTCCAATCCAAAGGTGTCTTCAAACTCTTCGTACTTGGTATATGCCTGCTATGTGACACTCCACACATAGTTATCTTCACCACCTTGAATCTTATGCAGCATTGTTTGCTAGTCCTTTCTTACACAGTGGCACTCCAAAGTTTAGGAACATTTTGATATTCTGATCATTCTGCAACTAGAGAAATGGCACAGATTTATCAGCACTGTCACTTTCTCAAGGATTCAGTTCACCAGATTTTTTAAGAGGCTTAAATCAAAGTAACCAAAACCAGAAGAGAAATAATGGAATCAAAGTTCATCATGACAAGACATTCCCAAGAAGGAAAGGATTTTCCAACCGGAAGGGAGGAAGAATGAAGAATAAGCAGGAGTTTCAAAAAGTTGAGGGCTGCTAGTCTGAAAAGTATGAATAGCACTTAGCCACAGGCATCTGCTTCAGCATACCAAAGTGGAAAATTTTTCACAATGAGAACAATCAGCCACTGGAATAATGTCCCCAGGGAAGTGGTGGATTCCTCAACATTGAACACTTTTAAGATTCAGCTGGACAGGTTGCTGGGCCATCTTGTGTAGACCATACTTTTGCCAAGAGAGGTTGGACCAGATGATCCTTGAGGTCTCTTCCAACCTGGTGTTCTATGACCCTGTGATCCTATGATACTGCAGAAGCCCCTAACAATTTAAGAGCTTTCTTACTAATAGCATACAATGAAATGGAGAACACCTTCAGCAAACCTTTTAATTGTGTTGTCTACTCATTGATTCAGATCTTAATAGGCCTAGAATAGGTTTAGGGAAGACCTTCAAGTTTAGAAAGAAAACTGCTTTGAGAACAAAACACACAGTTAAGTGGAGGTATCAGGGAACTACCCTCAAAACAGCACAGTTTCTCCAAACCAAATGGCTAGTGGAGAAACATCACAACAGAAGCTTAGTCACCCAGCTCCTGAAAAGGTAACTTACCAGTCTGTCTCCTGAGATGAGCAGGAATTCTTTCGAGGCTCAAGTCACAGCAAGTTTACACAGTGCATTTGAAGACACTAACATATCTCATCCCAGATGCCAGTTCATAAGGTGAATCCCACTTTCTGTATTAATGCAATTCCAAAAAACCCAGAGGATCAGTTTAACAAACACAGTTTCCATTCATCTCATATTATAAACCACTCTGGGACCTTTAGAGAGATTCAGTATGTCACAAAGAATAACCTAGAGGGGAAATAGTACCCAACCAGCCTACAGAAGTACAACAAACAGGAGCATCAGTTGCCTAAGCCTAAACAATATTAGAAATTATGCTTTTCTAGTACCTCAGTCTCACTTTATCATTCCGA
This sequence comes from Antrostomus carolinensis, assembly GCF_000700745.2. Taxonomy (NCBI): domain Eukaryota; kingdom Metazoa; phylum Chordata; class Aves; order Caprimulgiformes; family Caprimulgidae; genus Antrostomus; species Antrostomus carolinensis. The sequence goes on from NW_010326427.1 coordinate 13,373, forward strand.
GAGATTTTGAAAATGTGGAAGTCTATTCTGTGCTATGAGAGGCTGTTTTCAAAGTCTTGTCATGTTTCCAGACATGCAGCTGAAGTGCATTTTGAAAACTTACTCTGAATATCACTTAATTTTTATCTTCCCAGATTAATGCTGTAAAAATCAGTTACAGATAATATGGTGTATGTGTCTCTCTTGGGAATTACCTCCAAATGTCAGAAACCTTCAAATACTATTGGCAGATATCTAACATTGAACAGACTCCTAAACTAAAGATGAATTTGACTTTCCTAACTTCAGCTGCCTTTTTAGATGAAGGCTTCTTCAAAACCACAGTATCTCTAAATGCTATTTAATATTATCCAAAATCTTGATCATTACAATCACCTGTGACAGATCAAAGCAACACACTTCTGAGCCCTACTGCTCAAGAACTGCAATCTCTGTACATGCAAATGATACAGCACTTAAAGCCTTCAACACAGAGGTTAATTAGTTTGAGCTGTTTGCTTACACCAAAAGAAGGATTCTGCCACTGCTTATATCCAATGCATTTTTAAGAATGTAAGACTATTTAATTCTATGGCTGGGAGTACATAATGATGTTTCTCAGCTGACCTCCGATAATATGAATTTCTAACTTTATTTTTCATGCAGTTTTTAGGTTTTACTGTTGCTTGATATTAAGAGTTACACCAGAATATTACTTCACAAGTGACATAGCTACAACTAGAAACTCACTTACTAATAGCATACAAATAAATTATTGGGAAGCTATTTTCATTTCAGTAATCAAAAGCAAAATGTTATTAAATGGTAAGGGAATAACATCCACACAGACTCAGAACACCTATAAATAAGAATATTGAATATGTGTAAATATACTTAAAGGCAAAAGAATGAGCATTATCTGTTCATCACCCCAGATGTCTTTAAAAGATAACTCTCATGAGAAAGGATTTGGTCCTGACCATGAAACTACATAAGCTGCAGAGTCATTCTCGGCATT
>NW_010326427.1:14387-26281 GCF_000700745.2 Antrostomus carolinensis
CATTCCATCTAGTAGGAATACTGTCAGTTTGGGTTGATCCATATTTTACATCTGAGTTTTTCAGATAAAAATCTAAAAAGGTATCAATTTTTATCTTTTTTTTTTTTTTTCAAAATCTGTACAAGCTACTGACCTATTTCCATTCATAGGGATATATTTTGTATTCATGGCCATACACATGTAACAGACATAAATCAAAAAGAGATTAAATAGGTTATGAACAAATGGGGGTGGTGAGGGAGGAATGAGCAGTAATATACTTACAGGGTAGTGCTCTGTGATTTACTTCAAAAGAATAAAATGTGATATTCTGTCTTTGAATGCCTAATAAAAACAGGTATTTCAGACCTGCCAAGTAATTAATTTGTAGAATACGCTACACAGATGAGCAAGTGAGACAGCTTCTCAACAACAGTGAAATATTAATACTTTTACATTTTAAATCCTGTACAGCTTCAAACTGTACTAAAGTAATTCCCAAAGTTCAGGAAAGCAATTCATGGTCTGTAACAGTAACATGGGCACCCCCAGCTAGCCCTGAAGAATACTAGAACACAACAGAAAACTCATCTAAAACATGTCTGTCTGCAGCGAATGACTGGTTCTTCAGATTAAACTACACTGTACTTTGGAAATGGAATCCAATAGCTTGAGGTCAAAACATTCTGCCCCTACCTCACAATCTGTTTCATTTTAATTGATATCAAATAAAAAAACCTGTTCAGGTCTTTCTTCACAGAGTTGTTGGTTTAACTACATAACACTTACTTCTAAAGTGCTGGAGGAAGGCTCTCATGTCAGAATGGGTTCCATTTGGACAAAGAGTATAAAATGAAAACAGTTACAAGTAATAAAACCATGTTCAGTCCATGAAGCAATCCTTTCTACTGAGCAAATAAGAAGGAGAGTGTTGCTGAAATTGATTCTTCACTGATTTAATAGCACCATTATTTGTACCTAAGCCCTACAGTTCTATAGAACAAGAGAAAGGAAAATCCTGAAGACAACAGGGACATCCAGAAATTATGTCACTAGATGACAAAATTGGAAATTCATTTGTAAGTTTGCAAATATCTAGCGCACAGCAGAGCATCTAGTGTTCTTCCCATTTGAAGCTGATTCATGCAACAGACCTTCCCTTTTCTTTCCTCCTGTAAGAATGGTAGAAATATTGGTGTCAAAACTAACTCAGAACAACCAGAATTTCCATTTTGTATATTTTCCTGTACCATGGACGTGAATACTGAAACTGAAAAACGGATGTTCCTATCCCCTCTAAACCACAGTTGTCTTCTGGTAGAGTTCATTTTGGTTTATTTTAACACGTGAATGCCTAATTTGGAGTCCTAGCTCTTCATTTTCTTTCTAGAGGAGACCATTATGACATTGGAAGCATTAGACATACATTGCCAATTAAACTCAACTAAGTTCTCCTTCCCCTTTGGGGAATTTTGTACTCAGTGAGACTTATGTTCAAGAAAACAATTTATATTTCTCTTGTAGACTGTTTCTAATGATTTAGCTGCTTTCTGCATTAAACATAAGGCCTGTCGTAGGGCCATAGTCCAAATGTGTGTTCGATCATTTATTCAGTGAGCAGTCATGAGTATCCAAATGTGATTCTTACCTACAGTAATTATAGAAGCTAGAATTAGGTCACAGCATTTACTGAATTCAAAATGACCTTCAATATTCAAAAGTTTTTGTATTACTCTAGCACTGATCAGTTGGATAGGAAGAGGAGTTTTAACATGTTAGTAAGAACAGAACTGTACTAATCTAATATTTAACTGAACAAAATAATGAAAATTTTCTATATTGTTCAGTAGTATATAGAACCTACCAAATGAATAACAATTCAAACAAGTCCTTTGAATTTAACAAGAGATTTTTTTTTTTTTTTTCAGTTAGAATCAAGAAGATAAAATAAGCTGTTTTCATTAAATCTTGCTAGAGGACAGTTATTTGAAATCTTACTGTTGAAATATGGATGTTTCTTGAAAATAAGAGCATCAGAAGAACTGAAATTAAGAACATGGCAAAGCTTTGGCAAAGACAAAATATTTCACTCTGACTGACAGAGTAACATCTAGGAACATGCAGTTTCTAGCTCCCCTGCAATAGTTTATTGTGCTCCTAGTCAAACTGGGAATGCACGATGTGCCCCAGTACAAAATGTTCTTAATTAGAATGTGAATAGTATAGAAAATTAATGAAATTATTTTCTTTTCAGAAAGTACATGAAAACAAACTTAGGACTTCATGCTGGGATTGGAGGACATAAACATTCAGAAAAAAAAGCAGGATTTTCTTCTTTGATTACAAATAGATACTAGGAACCCAAAATGAGAAGACAACTATGCCAGCCCCACCCATACTTTCTTTCTTTCTGCTTTCAGGACAACATATGCCCTCCACAGAATCCAGGCCACAGCTAGCTACAATATGCATTTCATTCCTGGTGTCACAGCGGCATGGCTTCTCAGTAGGAAAACAAACACAGTGTGTATCAACATCACACACGCTTAGCTTTTCCACTGTTAAGCATGATGAAAATAAAATGTCAACTGTTCAAAAGAACACAAAAGAAAGTGCAAAGGCAACAAATTTCAAAAAATTAAGCAGACCTTAGTCTTTAACTTTCATTTATAGGAACTCAACTCTGTTCTCGCAGACTGCTCAACATATAGGAAAATGGACAGGAAAATTGAAGAAATGACAGATACAGACACAGTTTCTCAAGTTCACAGCCACATTATCCTAATCATTTCTGCTTTGACCTTAGGCTAATCTATTTTATTGACACAAGGATTTATTCATATTGCTTGCTGGCAGTAACTTAATAATTGAAATGTATCACGTTTTTTGAATTCAAAGAAGAAATATGTGATTCCAGACCCATCTTTCAGATCCCAGTTCTCTTTAGAACCAACAAAACCAGTCACTGACCCAGTATCTGTTGAGATGCAGTCTGGTAAGCAGCCTGGTGGTTAGTTCAGCCACAGCAATTACCCATCACTTAAGAATTCATTCCTGTTGATATAAGAACTTGGTTGTCTCATCCATTCTTCAATACTTTGACATTTTTTTCCTCTACTTGCTATAGAATTTAAATTCTCATAGTCTTGCCAAATCTATTTGGAAAACATTAGTAAAATGGACAAAAAAAATGCCATGAATGGTTTTTTTTAAAAAATAATCACTGCAACAAAAATGCATTAAGTGAGATCAGAAGATCAGTGGAGTGGGTGACCTGAACGAGTGCCATAAAACCTAATCCCAAAGTTCCTTTAAATCAATGTCAGCCTTTGGATCAGACCTCGGCAGTGACAATCAATTACCAGAGCCATCAGTTTAAAATCTTTCACTAATATTTCATTCATATTAATTTAAAAAAAAAAAAATAATCCTCCCAAATAGTTTAAGACTGAATTACAATTTCATGTTTTCATCCTTGGAGCCCTAGAAATAACATCCCCTACAACCCCCAAAACAAAAATGTTGTGGTCTTGCAGGTGTATGGAAACTTGGTTTAATGTCGTTAGAGATAACTGAGGATGCAAGGAAAATGTTTTTCTAAAACAAGAAGAGTGAAGCGACTCTTTATAAAAACGCACATGTGCAATAACCAGAGAGTGACACTGCAGATGGCCGTAACACTGTTTATGTGAAATCTGATTATTTCTCTCATTTTTGGCACAGCGTATAAAGAAGCTTATTTTTTTCCCTACATGTGTAATGCCTTTACCAGATAAAATGAAGAGCTCAACAAACATATGCTTCCTATGTTTCATCTAATACAACCCACTGTCCCATGAGATAAGGTCCTATCAGGAAACCAAAGTCAAGAAACACTTGGTTGGAGAATCTCATACAAAATACAGGTGTTCCGGTTTAACAATGCTCCTTCAGTCTGCAGGCTTCTGAAAGAAACCACAGAAGCACTCAGCACAGTATGGGGGTTATTAAGACAACATCAGCTGCAACAGAATTTCCAGACAAACGTTTGCTGTGACTTAAATGTTTGAAATTATTTTCCTCATTTTTTCCAAACTAATTCATTATGATAGACAGTAGTAAAAGGAACTTCTCTGTTACTGTTCTCTGTTACCTCTTCTTGGAAAATGGTGTATGACAGTAGGTAGTTATTAAAAAAAAAAAGTGGGGAACATGGAAAGTAAAGTCATATTATCTGCTTTAATTAACTATTTTATGAAATATAGTATGTGCAAGTAGACTGGTAATAATTACTAAAGTTCATAATTTCTTGTAAGGCTCACACTTTGTTCGAGAAAATTACAAAGTATTACCTAAAAGGAAAGCTAGGTTGCTTTTAATTTTTGTTATTTTTGTTTCTTGCTGATATTCTAAGGTTTTTACCAGAAAAATGGAAAAACTGTCTTGGACTAAAGAAACAACATACAATGAGTCAAAAGCTAGAAGCACAGAAGGTAATTAAAAAGTTGAAGAAAACTACTTCTTCCTAAAATCAGCTCAGAGAAAAGCTGAGCCCTGAGAAGAAACACCACCACATAAGCAGCAGGAAAGAAAGTGTAAACACTCAAATCAGCATTCCCTGTTTTGAAGCATGCAGAGCAAGAATTTGCCCACTCCAGTGACAGAGTAAACTGCTCCTAAACATATAGTTTTGTAGCTTAAAACCTAGGGTTGAAGCTTTGTTAGAGCATCTTGCCTCTGAGCAGATTTGCTGCAGGCAGGCTCTGAATCCTGAGATATGATATCGATTATGCTGCAGTGAGACAGAATGACAGCGTAAGGGCAGTTTTCCACATATTGCAGAGACCTGGACATCACTACAAGAGATTAACAATAACAACTGAAGAAAAATAAAAACAGTTTTTTCTTGTGTCACTACTTCCCCCATGGCTGCAACAGAATAGGCTGCATCAGAACAGAATGCATGGCTATTTGTGACGAGTAACAGAGCAAAACACAATACTTTTTATGTGTTCTGCCACCCTCCAGAGCGCCCAGATGCCGTCTGTCAAGCTAGCTAGAATAAAACCTTCTAATGCAACTTCCTCGTACAAGAGAGCCAATGTGTTCTTTGAAAAAGGTCACCTCTCATGGGACCTCTGCTTTTAGAGGGATCTTAGTATTTGTTTTAATACTCATTCCCCCTGGTAATCTGCAGATCTTATTTTATTTCACCTTACATGAAGATCCTTCAGAAGGATCCTTCAGAATGCCCTGCAGCTTTCTTTTTATGGTACAGCTCTTCAAGAAGCAAAAGAATCTCACTTGCCTGCACACCAGCTTTACTTGCTTCTCAGTACATGAAAAGGTGCTCATGAGTATACACTGTTGGTCGAAATGATGAGAACACTCTAATACTAGTTAATTCAGCTGGGAAAGTCAGAGGAATGTAACAGCTTCAAACTTAATGTAAATTTAGCATGAAAATGTCAAGGTTTTTTTTTTTCTTACTGCATTATAGAACTCACCTCAAACATACATGACAGTAGACCTCTCATGTCTACCATGTCATGTCTTTGTGTTAGAGGCAAGAGAGTTTTTCAAAATGACAAAATCTCAAGATGGAAGATGAACACCAGGAACCCATTCTAGACAAATCTCTAACTTGTTTCCCCACCCTGCTACTTGGATAAGCCATCCTAACCAAGGTGCTAGGAATTACTTCCACCAGCTCTACTGATTTTCCTGTGGGTTTTTTAGAGCTTGAATCCTGTAAGGTCATACGCTGTAAATTATCAGCAAGTCTTGCCCTTCCTAAATGCATCATCAGTACAGCCAGATACAGAACAGAGCCACCTGTAAGTATTAAAAAAACCCAACCCACTGAACCAAAGATACCTCCTAAACACAAAACCTGCACAGCACAGGCCCTTGTAGTAGGGTCATATTCAGGACCTTACATTTGAGGAGTGGAACCTCTTATCCTTTAAGGAGAAGCCTCAAAATCATCCCTAGTTTGACCGCTACAGAACAAGAAGCAACTCATTTTAGCAGTGCCATATTTTAAATGACTTAACAAGACCCACAGTCATAAAGGAGGAGCATGAAAATTTTGAAGTTATTATTTGAAACTGATAGAAATTGGTTTTGTGAGACGCTCCTCAGATGGTGAAAAATACCAAAAAAAGTGACAGGAGCAGATGGTATTTAAGACAACTTAAGCAAAGAACTAGCACATGCACCAGGTCTATTAATATTAATGAATACAGTGTTATTTCTGAAAAATACTGTTTCCCTGCTAAATAACATGATAAAATAATTTTCTTCCTTTTTTTTTTTTAATCATTTAGCTTCTGCTCACTTTCTTGACTATTCTCATAAAGTCAAATATCTGTGACAGAGGAAGGATAAACTGGACTTACCCTGATATTCTGATTTTGATTAGGGAATGTATAACCATAAAACATTGCTAGTAATTTCACTTGTACAGTGCTTCACATTCCAAACAGCAGGTTTTAAACTGTAGCTTAAATGAACCACACAAGTCCATAGGCTCGATTTAATAGCACTACCAATACTTTAACTCAAAGTTTAATTTCTGTTTGTATCAGTATTTGCTCTTTTGTGTGTGTCTAAATGCCAGCTATGATGTGGCAAAGGTTGCTGATTCTGAAGCATCTACGTAGCAATCTCAACAACAAAGTGACTGGTTTTATCTGCACTAGTAAGTAGCACAGCGGAGTACGAACAGACCTGAGGAGTAAAACATCAGTGCAGAAGACCTGGTGTGCGAGCTTTTTTGGGCATTTTTGGGAAGTGGTACTTAAAATTTATTTTAGAATAACTCCGGTCAGATCCCACAAACTGTACACCAGATCACACCCCTGGTTTAGAACAACCTGAAAGGAATCCAGTTAATGCACTGTGGAATAAAAAAAGAAATAAAAAATACAAATTCAAAAATCAGCAAGTGGGAAAATCAAGATGTACTCAAAACATAATCCTGATTAGATGTCAAATGCAAGCACAGATGAACCCTGAATTTGGGGACAAAAAGTCTTCATCAGGTCCTCAGGTAGCTGAAAAATCTATAGCTCATAAAATGCCAATGAAAGGTTTCATAGATCTACATCTTAAACTAAACTCTCTGGCTATGATTAAAAAACCTTGCAATGGATATTAACCATAGAATCACAGATTACTTTGGGTTGGAAGGGACCTTTAAAGGTCATCTAGTCCAACGTCCCTGCAGTGAGCAGGGACATCTTCAACTAGATCAGGTTGCTCAGTGCCCCATCCAGCCTGACACTGAGTGTTTCCAGGGATGGGGGTAGATATGGAACTGAGTTATCAGAATGAATACTTATCACTAATTGGTCACTAAGTGAATTGCTGTATATTGAATAAAAATAACCATCCAAAGAAGATACACAACTCGGACTCTATAGAACAACTGTCCTATTCAAAGACCGTAGGACAAGCATGGTGTTTGCACCTTCCCAGCACCATCATTCAAAGAACCAGCAAGAGATTCTGCCCTACAGAAGCAGTATGGGAACAGTGCAGACAGGGACCTTTGGATTCTCTCTGGCCTGTGCAGCCTGCCTGCTTGTTCCAAATCCCTCTTCCATGTCTTCCATTTCATCATCTCAGCTTTAATCTACATCTGCCTTTCTGCCTGTTGTTAGTCCTTGTTTCTTTCAGCAATCTACACACATAGAGAGATAGCTAAGAAATAATGTTTACAACTTTACACAATAATTCTGCATTTTTATTCTACCCCATTACTTACTCTGTGCACTAAACCCTCCCCCGACATAGAATTTAAAATTTCAGTCTTCCACATTTCCAATTTACATCTCTTTCTCCACACATTCAGGTGGTTTTAGATTCTACACTGCAGGGCTTGCAAACAGCTGAGTATCCAGTACAGGACTGACTCTGAACACCTATTTTGAGACAAGAATTTTGTGAGCTCTATGACATTTACTCCATTTGAAGACAACCTTGAGCACTAACAAAAATACTCCAAAGAAGGAGATGTCACAATTAAAGAAACAAACGCTAAGATTTTTTCAGATAAAGAAAGGCCATAGGAATAATCTTGCTTGTAGGACTGTGTGTGACTATTAATGAGTTTTCAGTGTGTATCCATGCTCCTCAGAGAACTTTTCATAAGCTGTTCCCCAGATGGGGGATGCTTAACAGTGCAGCTCCACAGGGAGCCTCTATAAATACTCCAAGGCCAAAAGAAACTGTGAGGAGGAATAGCTTGCCCTTCATATAATTTACATGCTCATAGTCACAAAACACTTTGCATATATCAGTAGGGCTCATGGCCTTAACTTATGATACCCTGTGCAGCAAGGGAATAGCATCTCTTTTCTTGAATCTGAATCACAGAAAATAAAAACAAAGTGTAAGGTAATTTATAGTATGCCTGCATGACACAAGGGCACAGAGAACTACCACAGCTAGCCCTGCTTAAACTACCTCAGTTATCAGCAGTAGTGCAGTTGTACTAAGTTGGCTCATAATCTAGACACACTGCTGACAATAGCTGAGCTGGTTGGTTATCTCTACATTAAACAGCCACGTACTTGTTTCAACAACGCAGAGCTATACCAAGCCCATAATAGCTAATGAAAACATCCCTGTGTTTCTCAGTGGGCTTTGGCTGAAACTCGCTGCTGAAAAGTAAATGAAACACTAACTTCTTGTCACTGGAATTTGCCAACAAATAAACAGAGACAAGGGACTCGGATTCTAAACAACCCCTAGAAGCAGCAGAATCAATCAATGTCTAAGAAAACAGAAAATGTAGGAGCTGGGAAAGACAATATGTTAATCCTACAAAGGCTGTGGGGATGCTATCAGAGATTTCTTGTATTTCTTCTCTGTAAGTTTTCTTCACACATGAAAGGAAAATTTATCTGTGTAACAGTACCACCTTTTATTTTTTAGAAGTTTAAATCAGGAAACACTAATACATAATTAATGGTACATTTTTATTTATTTATGCAGCCATGAACCGAAAAGAAACATGTAGAAATCTATGGTTGAGTCTCAGGGCTAGCTTTTGCCTTCCCAAATTTTCTAAGAGCCTGAAGTCTTACAGCAGAAATTTGATAGCTGTTGCTTCTGGTACAGGCATCGGGCACAATGGGTCTACATCTCATCCACACTACAGACCTTTTAGTACTCCTGTGACCTTATTTGAGCATTAAGAAATCTTTTGGAAATAAACTAGAACAAATAAACTACTAAAAGCTAGACAAAGTATGTGCAGCCTCTGCAGTAATGCTACACATAAACATAGAGTAGCTTAACTATGGACCTGTAATTGCACGAGGTGTTTCCTGTACAGACAAGATTTTTTCCCAAGAAATACAATGTATTACGAGAATCACAAAATAATAATAATAATAATTAATAAAGCAACTCACACTGGAAGTTATTTTAAACAGGCAGGCAACTGTCAGCTTTAAACTAAATTTAAGACTGAGACTACAGAAGGAAATCACAAGGAACACATGATATGAATTTACGTGCTTACCTCTTATAGGCTATTTGAAATCCTAGTATAAAACCAGAATATCATAGTACAAGCCTGTTTTATTGCTTATAGAAACATGGTTGCATGTAATTCATCACTATATAGAATTTTGTGTTGAGAAAAAACAATCGCGGATATGAGAAGAGGAAAAAAAGAATTTTGTGTGACTGTTTTATGTGACATAGGGGGAATAAATTCCACTACAGAGTGTCAGTTTTACCCTTTAATGACTTTTTTTTTTTTTTAGTGAGCAATTAAAAATTACTAACTCAAACAATGCTGCATGACAGGATCCTAAATCAAATTTACTAGACAAAAAGAGGTACCAGTGGACAGTAACAGAATTCACAGGACCAGCATTTGACAGTATTCAGCAGTTCACCTGGAATAAAAAAATCAGAATTTCTTTCTTATGTGTTATTTTTGTTTCTGGAGCTGAATGAGAGGAAGAAGCCTACGCACAGGAAGGAACATGGCCAGACATTGGCTCAGGTACAGCTTGAAGATATTTCAGTACTGTCTTCCATTAGACTCATTCGACTACCTTCTACAAACAGTATTAAGAAGAAAAAAAAACCCAAAACCCAAAAAACAAACCCATGACTGTGGTTGTCAGTGAGACTGCAAACCAAATGAATTCCTGATGCAGCACAACGTCTGGTTTATTGCACTTCCATAGCTAGCTTTTTACTTCCATAGTTTACCAGCAGTGTACAGGAAGCATTTACAAGGCTTTAAATACAAAGAACGCTTAATGCTTGCTTCAGTTCCACTGATGGCCGTGGAATTAGGCCTATGTTTAAAGTCGAGTGTACACTCGGATACAATGATGAAATGTGACACTCATAGTGGCAAGTGTCTTATCTGTCTAATCACATTACTGCAGTGAATGGACCAGTATCTGAAAAGTCTTCAACTAATGTGTAACTAGGCAAAACAGAAACAAAATAAGCGACCATCCATGTCTCTGGGAATTTACAGGAAGGACAAAGGACAGAACAGGCTTTCCCTAGCACAAACACAGAATGCCCTTGCCCATTTGAAATCCAGAGTCTCCAGCTGTCTCCTAAAACTCTACTCACAATTTCACTTTAAAAAATGGATCATGAAATTACTCTTTCTTTCTAAAGCAACTGTGACACTTATTTGGGACATGAGAAGTCTGTCGTCCAGTCCATGCTGCAAGGACTTTTTCAGCATTTTATACTACGTCTCAACCATGTAAAACACAACAAGTCTCAAGCATGGATGGGAGCGCTCCTCTTCCCCCTTCCAGTGGACAGCCTTTATCATCATATCCTATTGAGCTATGATCATAGTTTTTTCTTTCCTCAAAGCCCAATGAGTTATTTCTTTATACACTTGATAAGAGCTGCTGGAGGTGTTCCATGTAAAATAAAATGGCAGTCAGTCACCGTTGCACTTTGGCTTGAGACAATTCCTGAAAGCGCACACTGAGGTGATACTGAAGTACGTGTAAAGTAAAACAAGAATGCCCAACTTCTGGATCTTAGCTGTAAGTGTGACCTATTTATAATATCAAAACTGAGGGAATTTAGAGCATGAAGAAAAGCAAAGATTTAAGGATTTAAAAGTGGCAGGCATATGAGATATAAGCAGGCTAGAGGAGGACTGAAGTCATTTTATAAAATCTGATCCACTATGCATGCAAAATGGATAAAAATTGGACAGTTCCTCCAGTTGCAAGGTAGGTGAAGGCAGCATCAAATACAGCAGCCAGTATGACACAGAAAAACCAGTTGCAGAGTAGTTCCTCTTACCATTTCATGCTGGGCCTCAAACTGCATCTATGAATAAAAGCATCAGTTCTGAGGGTCATTTTTAAGTACAAAGTGGATTGTGACCACTGGTCTTCCATATTTGCTTTAAACATATATATTTACTGTTTTGTTCACTTGGATAAATTCAAGCTGGCTACTAAAGATATTATTTTAAAAATAAAAAAAAAAAACAGTCTCAACTATTCTAGTCCAGTAAAACAGCTGTTATTATTTAGGGCTAATTAAAGAAACGCTAAGTCTTACTTTCATATTGAATCTAATTCTTTGGCATGCTCATCTGACATGAGGATCACCTGAACTCTAATATAGCTATATCAATTTGAATAGAAGCTTCTTGTTCCAACATGTTTTTTAATAACCTTACTGGGATAACAGATCTCCAAATTCACCAAATAAATAAAAAGAAAGATGCTAATTACCCAATCAAAGAAAGTATACTGACAACATCCTCTGACAAAGAATCACAAACTTCATTTGGAAAGAACATTTTATTTTATGCCTGGGAGGTAAGAACATCCTAAATTATCAATAACATAGAATAATTCTTGCAAATATTTACTTTTTCAAACAATGTCAATGTTAACTGGATGAACCCCTGC
>NW_010326427.1:26309-32944 GCF_000700745.2 Antrostomus carolinensis
TTAGAACAGCATTCTTTTTTTAGTCATGCTTCATCTTCACAAGCATTACATTTTTCTCAGGAAAAGAATCTTCTTGTCTTTCATCAAGCTCTAAGGTTCTCAGTTTCTCATACCCAAGATTATAAATAATCTTTGTAATATCTCAACAGTCAAATACCCCTACAGCTTTTTGGGAAGTTCTTCCATTTTCCATGTCGGCATATATTCTCTTACTTTTCTTACACTGGACAGACTTAGATGTTTTTATCCTTTCTCCTATTAGGACAGTAATTGACTGTCTTCTAATAAAAGGTGACTACAAGAGCCACGAGGGAAAATGAAGAAGCTGTTTGTATGCATTTCTTGCTAAATGCAGAAAATGGATCATGGGGAAAAACCATGATGGCACAAAAAGACTCAATTTACTTTATATGTGGCTAACTTCTGTAACGGACTGACTGAATCAATTGCTCATTTTTTGAAAATGTTGATTGTTTCCTCTAACTAAATATTCAGCTGGTATAGTGGCAAGTGTCTTATCTGTCTTTACTTATTTTAAAATTAAGTCTAACTTGGTGTTTTCCAAAGCTCTATTACTATCCCTCAAAGCTAATCAGAAAGAAATAAGAAAGTCAACAATGAAAAAAAGGTGATTATTACACATCTTTCAAGACAGGAAAAGCTAATCATCATTCTGGGAAGAAAAAAAGTGTATTTTCCTACTTTCCTCTTCCCAGTTTTCCATTCATGCATACTCTGTGCATTTTTCCAAGTCAACCACTCTGCTTTGGTAGCAAGGAACATCGATCACCAAAGTAGCATCAGTAAAACTGTTACAATAAGCTGAATTTACTATAATACACAAAATATCTCACCAGAATTAGGTTCCGTTTTGCTGTGATACAAGCAAGGACAGAACAATAATCATAACCTTGTTCCCTCAAGGAATTGAGATCTTTTTTCTAGCATAGCAAGAACTCCACTACTCATTTTTACGTAGTTTTTATTATAAGATTGTCATATTCTCTTATACAAATCCTTTAAACCAGAGACTACGAACAATGTGGACTCATGTTACTCTTGTTCTAATCTTGTTTCCATCTCAACAGATGAAAAACAGCCAGACGATTCTTCTCACGGTACAATACATTTAGGGACATTGAATAGGTAGGAAGAGCTCGCTTTAAGACTTAATTATCTTTAAAGAGACAGTGGAGCTAATACAAAGCTTATTCAAAGATGTAACTTATCCAAGGGGAAGTCTTTCAAATGCCAGGGAAATAGCTGTGTCACATCTATCCCATTGACTCTAGTATATCCTACAGACAGCCATACTCAAAGCATTATTATAATTTTTTTTAAATGTTTTTAATGCCAAGTCTGTCAATTACCACAGTGCAAAGGAAAGGTAAGAAATTAAGTGAAATACCAATAACTTCTTAGATTAAAAGATAAATTACATATATTTCTTATTTTTACACACAGAAAGCAAAAGCCAGGTCAGATTACCAACTGAAATTTTTCTAAGTATGAAACTTGTAGACTTATTATCAGTATTCATCACAGAAACAGAAGGATACAAAAAGCAAAATTCTGCAAATTCTGTTCCACATTGAATACTATTTAATATGTTCATTAATTATATAAACAGAACAAAGAGTATGCTTATTACAGCAGCACAGTCTGGAAAACAGGATTAGAACTCTGCTAGCAGCTAGAGAAGTCTGAAAAGCAGAGGTTGAAATCCAGTGAATTTCAAAACTTACACCAGGAATAATCAGCTTCACAAACACAGGAAGGGGAGCAATTATTGATTAGCAGTTCTGTAGAAATCATATAGGAGCTACAATGGACCTCAAATTATGAGTTCTCATGAGATGTAGTTACAAAAAGGGTGATTACCATTCCGTCGCATCTATTCAGAGGTGTAGTGTGTCCAGCTTTTAGCTGTCAGTAATTCATATTAGAACTTTTATCAATAACTGCGGGTTAGAAACAGGAAAAACTGGAAAGACTGTAAAAGATTGTTCAAGATGAGATCTGAGCAATAGCTTAGTTTTGACACTGCACTATTAAAAAGATCTAGGTTTCAGAGGGCAAGAGAAATGATTAGAAGTCCAGATAACGCCAAGTAGAACTCAAGATGTTCTGTTCAGACCATCTTCAGATACCTGCAAAAGGAAGGGAATTTTCCAACAGCTTTTTTACATTACCCACTCAGTTAGGACAATGATTTGAGAAAATCAATAAACAAACAAACAAACAAAACTATAAAAGAACAAAAGAAAACACACATCAATAAAAAGCTAAGTGACAGTATTTCACAAATTTTGTTATTATATCACTTCAGAAAATGTTTAAGTAATTAAAAGCAAAATCTGAAGCAAACCAAATAAGACTAAGTTTTTTATACTTTGGATTAAAGTTTTAGTCAAAATTTATGCAAGTCAGAACAGTTTTCTGGACACTGAAAACAAGTTTGGTAAAGATATCTTGTTTTGTCAGTGTTAATGATAAGTTTCCCACACCATAGGTCTAACAACTTGCTACTTTAGAGTAGACCTGATATAAAGGATATGCCTTTGATGCCCTATTGAAAAGATAACCAGATATCACCTTGTTCTTGTCTACTTTTCTTTATTTGTGTGTGTTTTAACAAGCAGAAAAGAAAGTGTCTACAATTTGGCAGCAAAACTTTCTGAAGATTTCAGCTGTGGTTTCCTGTATCTGGTGGAAAGATTGTGCTCCCAATGTCTCATGTGGGCACTAAGAGTTAAAGGGAAATTTTTGTTTATAACCTCTTTGTAACTCCATTTACTGGCTACAAAATGGAGCTAATACCTTTCTGTGCTTGACTTCATAAGGAATTCTCACTTGCTTTAATTACTTAATGCTTTGGAACTATTTAAGTATAAAATACAATTATAGAAAATACTTACAAAAGAACACAAAAAAAATTAAGCAGGAAATCAGTTATTTTGTGTTCAAGACAGAGTGCAAATGGAAAGCAACAAGTAAGACAAAAGACCACATGTGAGGATTAAAAGAAGCCTGGAAAAATCTTACACTTTCGTAACACCCTGTAATAAAAACCAAACACAATGTGACCAAGAAACTAAAGATTGTATTGCAAACAGATTAAAGAGGTTAATGCATAGACTTTTTCTGAAGATCTTAATTCTGAAGTTTCAAGCTTTTAAATGCTCCAGGTTGCGGTGTTAAGCATTCTACACTTGGGGGGTTGGGGGGAAGGTGTCGATGGAAGAAAGTTATACTGGCAAAAATGGAGAAATTAAAACAAAGACTACAGAGTGATTATACAACTTGTGTGTCATACTGTACATGAAAACTCAGCTTGAATATTTCTAAAATACTTAAGAGGAACTCATAGCAAGCCTTTACTAGATTAGGTTGATACAGATGTTTTGAAGATTCATATTTGTACCTACTTTTGCTCCTTTACTGTAATCAGGCATGACATACAATTTAGTGACTCTAGTAAAAACTTGGATTTGGCACATTGCCCTTTAGAAGGGATGTGATTTTCAAGAGGAATTTGTTTACGGTAGAGGGAAATATTAATCTGCATACAATTTATAGTAGAGGGAAATATTAATCTGCATACAATTAATTTACCTATTAACTCCTTTATCCATAAATTCTGAATGAAAAAAAAAATACTAAAAATAGCTGTGAACTCAGTCACTTCTGAATATAGCTATTTGTGATCTGAAATACCCAGAGCACACATACAAAAAGCTAAACTGAATAATCTGTTATTTCTTCTCTTTTCTTTCCTTTTTCTGCCACCCATGTGAAAATGATAAATACCTGGTTTTTACCTAAATTAAGCGAACAGGATGTTGAACTTAAACCACCTCAGTGGATGGTGATCTCTGTTCTGTTACTCGATATATGCAACATTCCAATGATAAACTCTACAATACCTCATACTGATAGCATTTCAAAGAATGCTTCATCAATCAAAATACGATCATTTAACTGTTATTTTTATTCTTGTCTTTAAGCCAATATCTTTAAGCTAATGTCTGTTAATAATTTGCAGACATCTCAGCCACACTGAAACCATACATGGATGAAACAGGCAAGTATTATGAACCTACTGAACTGTGGAAATGACATGAAGTGGCTGCTTCACTAATGCTTTCAAACGATATATTGTCGTCGTCATCATCATTTGATTTATTCAATATGTTCCACTTGCAGATTAAAATGCTTCTATCAGTATATCCTTGAAAATCTTATCCAGTTGATAAAGTGAGCAACAAATACTCAAGATTAAGCAGTTTTAGCCTTTAATCTTCAGTGCTTTGTTGCATGGCCTTGAACAAAGTGTGATCTTTAAAACTGACCAAGTAATTTAACTTTTCTTGCAGATTTTAACTATGAATAATTTCATAATTTGTATGTGTTCTCCAAAATTCAAATAACATTTTGATACTGAGCATAGAGAAGCCGAATGTACTTGCATATTCTGGGCATCTCACTATCTAGACCTCTAAAATACATTTGAAAGAAGATATTTACATGTAACAATTCTAACATAAGATTATTTTTGAATAGTGCAGATAACAAGCCAAGGAGACAGTTTTTTCTCATTCAATATAGGATTTCTTCAGACTCCTAAAATATAACTGGCGGATCTCCCACTTTAATAACATAATAGGAAGTGGTGCAAGTCTGCCTTCACTTCAGCAAGAGTCACAGTGACATGATGTGAAAACTTTGTGTAAGGGTGTCAGGTCATTTTGTGCAACTTATCTGCCCTACATTCTTTGTACAGTGCAATCAAGCTTAAACCAGCGCCTCTCCCTCCCCATTATTCTCATATAATACATTTTTAGAAGATCCTTATTTCTTCCACTCCAAGCCTAGTCTGACAGAATCAGTATTCTCAACATGGTGCCTTGCACTTTTGTAATGTTTCCCGAATTTCACATTGCAACTAACAACGGCAATTTCATGCACATATAAATTCCTAATTTTGTTCTTTATGGTATTTATGCAGTGTTTGGATTTCAATAGTCACCGAGGAAGAGATTACTTCTGTAACATTACCAGATGCATACATGATTACTACTGTTCCTTTAGCTGCATCTTACAAAATATGGTAAAATTCTGGCTTATAAAAAAACAACTGAAGTAGTCTGAGGCAGACAGGAGAGTAGCTTTAAATAGTAATTACATGAATAACACTTCTCTTCCACCTTTTACATAAGAAACAACCAACAGCCAAATTATGTGATCAATCAAAAACAACACATTTCTGCGTCAATTAAACAGGTAGAGTGAGAATAAGGGAGGGAGAGAGGCTGTGTGTAGCTTCAGTGTGATAACTGTATAACCACAGGAAACAATGGAAAGGAAAATATGTTGGGAAGAGTCCAATTAAAAGGTTAATTAGACTCTGACCTATAAACAAATCAAAGAATCACAGAATATCCTGAGTTGGAAGGAACCCACAAGGATCATCAAGTCCAGCTCCTGACTCAGGGCAACATAAAAGTTAAAGCACATATCAAAGAGTGTTGTCTGAACACTTCTTGAACACTAACAGGCTTGGGACCATGACCACTTTCCCAGGGAGCTTGTTCCAGTGCTTGACCACACTCTCAGTTAAGAACTTTTTCCTAATATCCAGTCTGAACTTCCCCTGATGCAGCTTTAAGCACTTCCCTCATGTCCTAAGCCACTCACTCACATCCTAAACAAAAGAACGGGCAGTTTTCCAGGGTACATTTGGGAGAGAAGGTAGTGCCATTCATTCTCACAGCAAATGAGTACTCTCATCCCAGAGTCATAGGTAGTTTTGCAAGTATTTTAATTAAGCAGCATATGCCTCACTTGAACTTGAATAACTTGTCCAAAAAATTAATTGGAATAAATGAAGAAGATGTACTGAAAAATACAGCAGTCTCTCTAGTGTTAGAAAAAAATACTTAAGAAGAACATAGAAAGATCACAGAAATCTCTCTATGTCTAGTTTACTGCACCATGTATTTCATAGAAGACCACAGATACCCTTCTTGAAACTACCTATCTGCCTTACTGAACATAAACAAGG
This sequence comes from Antrostomus carolinensis, assembly GCF_000700745.2. Taxonomy (NCBI): domain Eukaryota; kingdom Metazoa; phylum Chordata; class Aves; order Caprimulgiformes; family Caprimulgidae; genus Antrostomus; species Antrostomus carolinensis. The sequence continues at coordinate 32,374 of NW_010326427.1, forward strand.
GAATTCAGGAAAAAAAATATATTGAATTTTGACTTACAGAAAAAAAACAAAAAACCCCAACATGCTATTGTTATAAAATACAGATCCCACTGAGTTAATCTAACTCAAATATCTATTTGCATAAATACACTTGCATTTCACCAGCAATTTTCCTGTATATCAGGAAAAGAACAGAGATGTCAGAATAATAAATAATTCATAGTAAATTGCTAAACAACAGCTGAATGACAGATTCACCATCTTTCAGTTGCAGTACAAATAACTAGCATTTGTATAAAAGCTCTAAGTTTGAGCCAATTCAACTTAGGCTCCTGCTTACAAGAACTTCTTTTGGCACAATAGGAGTATTTTGCAGTAAGACAAGCAGCAGGTCAAATCCCAGAAAAGCATAGTCATAATAGATATCTACAACAGAGACAACAGCTTAATTCAGCTTCCTTTGGCCCCTATTATTCACCAATCATGATCATCTCTCTTACTGGAATTTTGTGTTGTACAAATTTCATGGGAAGCAAATGCAACTCACTTTAAACTATTTTGACAGTTTACTTGAAAACAAAACAAAAAAAAA
>NW_010326428.1:0-50495 GCF_000700745.2 Antrostomus carolinensis
TGTCACCTATGGAGGGTTGCGTGTCACCTATAGCAGGGGTGTGTGTCACCTATAGAGGGGGTAGGCTCCTTAGGAGTCTGCGGGCACCTGTCCATAGGCAAGCTTCAGAGGATGCTGATATTCCTGCAGAGGCTGCACCCGTGCAAAGCGGTGCGGTAGCTTTTTCCCCAGGGGTAAACACATTCACACCGGGAAACACCCAGGAAAACCTCCTGGGCGGTGAAGACCTGGCTGGGGCAGGTGTAAAAGTGAGAGGAGCGGGACAATGTTTATGCCATCCCGTGGGGTTTGCATTTTAGAGGTGTCGTTGCACAGGCTGTTCACTATTTTAGTGAACTCTTTTTGTCTGTGCGGGGATTACATTTTATTTGCTCATAAATACGAATTGAGGTTTTGGGTCACAGCCCGGTTACGTTTTGCTTCAGACAGACTTTAATTTCCCCTTTTAAAAAGTGTTTTAAATAAGTTGAGCCATATGGAAATTGAGTTGTTCATCAACCAAAGAAACTTGAAGGAATTTGAAAAATAAGGTTACATATTTCTTGAGCCATTTCTTGGATATTGAACCAGAGTCAGAGTACAGCACCAGTACTCAAAACTCTTGATTCAGTCATTTCCTTTGTTGGGATCAAGACTAAATCCGTCTCTACCTGTGTTTTCACAGCTGTAATTTGGGAGCTATACCTATTAATGAGGGGCATTACATATTATTTTTTTTAAAGCTCTTAATAAAAAAAAAGGGCAGACGAAGATAATTTGTAGGGGTAGTAACCAATGCAAAAGGTACCTGAGGGAACACTTCATGCTGAATGGAGGGATACATTGGAGAGAGACGAGTTTAAAGGAACATACATAGCATATTAGAAACTTCTCTGTTGTATTTGTGTGCAGTTGATCACTTGCGTGCTGCTGCTCTGAACTCTGCAGAGTGGATGACATAATCACCACGTGTAATAGTGCAGGAAAAGCTGCGCAAAACCTGCCAAAATGGGACGGGGCTGTTCCTGAATGGCAGGCCAAGCCCACTTTATGCCCCAGCTCTAGAGAGAAACTTGTATGAGATACAACACATGCGATACGATAGGAAACAACTAGCTTGGTAAAATTTTCCTCTGCTTAGAGTCTGGATACTGTTTAGAGAAATTAAAGGGCTTCCCTGAGATGACAGTTCCTGCATCGCTATCTAGTGCTCGATTCTGGAGTCAGTCAGTAACTGCAGGGAAGCAGTGGTATTTCTGTTAACAGCATGGAGCCAAAAATGGGGAAATATAGGCCAAACAGTGAGTTATGTAATAGTATTCCCTAAGGGGTAGTGTAAAAATGAGATTATTTCCTTCTGTCAAGACAAAGAGCAGCTGTACAGTTGCTCTACAACGTTCACTCTAGCTCTGGGTTCCTTAGGAGCAATCCAGTCAGGGAGTTGGGATCCTGTAATAGCAGATCCACCAAGATCACTTTATTCCCTTCCACAGCTAATTCCTTCACAAGGATTCCTTTGCAATATCCTCATAAAGGACCTGGGAAGTGGAATAGAGCCATTATGGCTAGAAAGGGAAACCAGATTCTGGAGGGGAACGTTGTGGTTTTAATGTGTCTCTTTCTCAGGGGTCTGAGGAGTGATAATGTGGAATTACAGTGCACCAAGACAAAACGGATGTTGTGTGTATAGAAAGTTATACAAGATAAAGCACAAGAGTGAGAACTGTCTCAGAAGGTTTGTTAATTATTCCATTTGGATGAAATAAATAGAAAGGCTAGATAGGAAATGAAGGAGATATTTTATGTAAAATAGTAGGTTTAAAATTAGTTAAGTATACAGACTTGATCTGAGCCAAAAGGCTGAGAAAAAAGGGAACAGACAGGGTTGAGTTATCCAGACTGTTATTGGCCAGAACTGGATTTTGGGAGGTGATTGGCTGGTGACAATCCAGAATAATACAGACAGCAGGTCTTGCAAAGGACATCAGCCAGCCCTGAATGACTACAGGTGCTCAGGGTCCTGGGTTTAATTCTGATCATAAGATGGTGCCTCCAGAAGTACAAAAGGAACATACATATTTATGAAATACCAGTGTTTATCCACTTTTTTTCAACTTTTCCATTTCTGCTGCCAGTGTATTCTCCCTCAGCACAGATTGCTTTAAACCAGTATGTCTTCAAAGACAGAATGCCTGAAAACCGTAACTTTTATTCAATTCAGCTTTTTAGGGAAAAAAACAACTTGGTTTTCAGCCAATCAATGTATTTAATCATTAGTAATTTAGAGGATCAGAACACCAAGACGTTCTTGTTTTCTTTGTCACTAATACAGAAAATACTGTAAATGTAGTCAGCAAACTGATTTATATGTAACTGATCTAGATTTGAATTTAGCTGTTTCAAATTAAAGAATAAAATTTGTTTCATGAGGAACTTAAAATGCAATTATTATTGGAAAAGTAACTGTGTCAGTGATATTTTGTTATCCATCAGATATGTTCTTTCCATGAATTCATCCCTGATCTGCTTGATGGAGTAGCAAAAATCCACTTTCATTATTTTTTTAACTCTTGCTACTGCAGACTTAGTTAAGAGAATGCAGTAGCCCTTGCAAATTGCTCTGGCCCTTGTATCATGAATTAAGACCCATGGTAGAGTTTGTATCTTGAGGTGTCAGTCTCAGTGCACAGTAAAATACCTGTAATAACTTTCATTGGATTATAGTCATATAGTATAACTTTAAGATTTCAGACTGACTTGTTGGGATTATTAGTGATTAAAAAACTTCTTAACATGTTGATTTAGCAAAGTGAATTTGGGCTGTAAGGTTTTATTCCTGTTTTTCTTTCCTTTCTCTACAACTAAATTGTGCAGACTACGAATTCTGAGAATACTGCCATACTCAAGCTGGGTTGTCCAAGCTGGGATGTCCCAGCACAATGGGGTCCAATAGTTTTAAGTAAGGCGAGTAAAATCTCTTGGTCCTCAAGAGCTCAGAGAGCCAAGCGCTGCATGTTTCAGTGCAGGTGACTGATGGAATTTAACACACTTCAGACATTTTGGCCTTATGTGCTCCTGATTTATCTGTAAAATGGTGATAATACAGTAGTGTTTACATAATACTGGGGAGATGATAAGAAATCAATATCAATCTCTCTTCATTACGTAGGGAGAGTTACATTTATGATTAGGGAATGAATCTTGTTCCTCTTGGCTGAATACTTCCCTCACTTATTTCATATGGTAGGAACAAGGGTAACAAAGGACTCATCATTTAGTTTTTAAAAAGCTGGCTCATAGGGTGTGTGCTCACCACAAGAGTTTTCTCTAACCATTGTAGAAACATTTTAAAACTTGTAATTTTAAGCCATGCAGTGTATCAGTAGCTAATATTCTGTGTGCCTACGAAGGCAAAAAGGGTTCTGTGATCACATGTATTTGCAGATCTCTCTCTGCTCCACATTCTTGCAGACCAGAACAACAACATAACTTTCTTCTTTCAGGATAGTTAATGTTCTGGCCCAGAATTATAGCACCAGATGTGTTGCCACAGAAACAATTTAAAGGGAGAAGGAATTGCAAGCAAATTGGCTTTCTAGTGGAAAATGTAAAAGCAGTATTCATGTTTTAGAGCCTCTCACTGGTTTCTCTGTGTGTTGTATGTGTGCACAGCAGAGAACAAGGGAGAATTTTGCTTTTTTGTTTCATACATCTGTTAGTGTTTTAAAATTCTCAATATAGGATTGAAAATGGAAAAAATATTCTATTATGGGCATGAGTTATGTACCTCAGAGACATTATTTTATTAAATCCTGACTCGTTTTTAGAAACTTTTTTCCTTGAAAAGCGTGCAGTGTGCTAGCTGATCTACTTAGCTCCACTTGCAACATGCTTTGGGCTATATTTCCAGTAATAGTTGTTTCTGTGAAAGTAAGGAAACATTTGACAATATAAAATTATTCCAGATTTTGATGCTGAGAATTAATAGCACATTCTTACTTACTACAACTGACATGCTGATGAAAAGAGAGAATGTATATAGGAAATATTTTGATTTAATCTTGCCCAGGAAGCCTTGAAGCAGCCAAAGCCCTTGATTTCTTTTTCTCGGAATAGCTGCCACAGGATACTCTATTCAACATATCCTTTTCTCAACTATTATGAAAATATTTGTATGAACAAAATGCAACATGAATTACCTTAATATCCCCTTTTCACTTTTTTCACTGCAGAAGGGCATCTTTATCTGACAGGTTTGCATACTGTTTGGGGTACAATAACGAGAAAAACATTCAGGGAGGCCACAGCTACAGCATGTAATACACATGTATTACACATGCTGTATTACACATGTAATCATTGTGTCAGAAACTCTTCAGATGTGGATATATCTAGTATTTGCAAAAAAGAGATTTTTCTTGTAGCATTTATGCTGATTTTTGACCAAATTAATTTAAACTAATAAAAATGCTGATGGAATTGTGTCTGCATTAGGATTTCAGTTTTATCGTAGACATATCATGAAATGTAGCATCTGTAACTAACATTGGTGGGCATTTTTTGTATAAACTTGACTGAAAAATCTGGGAAAATTTTAAAATTGCTAAGATCTGCACATAAAGAGACTTGTTACCACAGTTCTTTGCCATTCATGCATTTGGAAGGTCTTTCTCCCTGCAAATTTTGAAATACTCCAGACTGGGTAGCTAAAGGAAACATAATTGCATTTATCTTCTCAAAAGAGTGAAGTTCATGTCTCTCTGGAGTGATGGAAAAATTTTACCATATGCATCTGTACACATAATGTTACCCTGTGATTTTGAAGGGTAATGAACATACAATGTTATGCCAAGAAGCCTTCTTTTATTGTTTGTTTGTTTGTTTAGGTTTTTCTCTCTGTGAAATTTACTTTTTTAAGATCTTTTTTCATATAGTCATACTTTTAAATGCCCCTTTTGGAAATATATAATTTATTCCCTTTCTTACTGATTTTTAATTAAAATCTGAGATTTTCACTTTTCCATTGATGAAAATTGTTTAGAACCGAAGTATCATAATATATCCAGATATACTGCAGTTAGGAACAGTTACTAATGCTTATGATAATAGTTTGACCTTATTTTAAGTGTCCTGCAAGAGTAATCTTTTGAAATCTATCAGTTTGGGAATCAGACTGCATACCATGTCACACGTTTGAGATTTGGCAGGTTCACAGGCATGTACATCACCAAACAAGATCTGCCATGAAGATAAGAAATTCATTTCTCCCTTGCATTCCTTATTCAGGCAGAACTCCAGTTCTGGGTGTGGAAGGAATGCAGAGCTGGGCCTACAGCTTGTGTCTGCACAGGTTAGAGATGAACTTTCAGTGTAAAATTTGGACCTGAATCTGCATCCATATGTGGCTAGAAGAGCACAGATACTTGAATCCAGGTTTCTGGTTTGGGTGCTCATTGGGCTGAATCAGTCCTTACCTTTGCAAGCTGATCCAAATGTCCCCTTAATTAGTTCACATCCCTTTTGTTTGATCGCATGAGAAGATGGGTTGGTCTTTCTTTAGATGGAGAAGATGGGTTGGTCTTTTTTTAGATGGCAGAGCTTTCCCAACCAAACACTGTAAACTAGAAAGATAGGTACTTATAATGTTCTTAAGAATGTCCTTTGGGCCTGAAATTTCTTGTGCTTGGTTTCAATCCAGTATTCAGTAAGACTGGAAAGTCTGAATAATGTCAGTTCAGCTGCATTTGAGTTATTCAAGTGCATTTTAAAAATATGTACTTTCCACTTACATTTTTTCCATAATTCTTTGCACTTACTTAACCTCTGTTTTATTATTTAAATCGCCACAAACTTGAGGAGGGAAAAATCATTCTCCAATACTGGATTCAACAGATAAACAAAGAGGGAGGCAATTCAAAGACCTCACTGTGCTTTAAAATCTTAATGTTTACTGCTTTAGTGTTAGCATGAACAGGTTTATATTTCTACTATTGCAGGCAAAATACAGTTTAAGTAACCTTCAGTTTACCTATGTGCTGGATTTCTGCAATTTTTACATTATGTAATTGAAATTTTACAAAAACGTGTTTAGAAAGCTACTCCAGATTATAAGGAAGGATTTTGTTTGATGAGATCTGTAAAGTTAAAATAGTAGGCCAAGGTTTTTGAGAAGATTTGACACCCAGAAATATTCCATAGGCAGCTGTTTGACTAATTATTACAATAGAGTGTACATGTTGGGTAATAGTGTGAAAATGTGGCTAATAATTGATCTGTTCAGAAAGTTCACAGGCTTTTCCAGAGTTTTGAAGATAACTGATTTGTAGCAAGTTAGGTACCTGTTTTTTACAATGGAAGACAAAACAAAGGAGCAGTTAAAATGGATGGATCATGTCTAAAAAGGCATCAGTTTAATTCCATCAGTAACATCACAACTTCTGCATCCCTGAATGTTTGTTGTATAGATGTATATAACTGCACATTGCTATGTGTCTTCTTTCATGCTTTTAGTACAATAGTATATGTCCAGACTTTATGAAAATCTATCACTAGGCTTTTGTTATTCGTTGTCTGAAATGGAAGCCCACACAGTGATCTTGAAGGTAATGCCACCTTTGAAGAGAGTCCTGCGTGTAGAAAGACGACGGGAAATACTACTTTAATTAACCACAACTCCCACTGAAACAATAGAGCTATCCTTTGTGTAACTCTGCTGAAGTCACTGGATCTTGTTCCTAATTCCACTGAGGCTGAGTTGTGACCCTCCCTTTTTCTGAAGTGTTCACATGCCAATGTGTTGTGCAACCAACATAATTGTTAACAAATAAAGAAGAATTTAAATGACCTTAGAAAATCAGTGCAGGCATCCCAGCTGCCTGCAAACAAACATCAGAAGCACAAAACAAGTAAGTAGCAATGCAAAGTATCTCAAAATCACTTGAGCTTGGATTCTTCAAGAACAAAACCAAAAGTCTAAGGAGTACATGCTCTGCAGAAGGCTTTGGATAAGAACGTATACTGCATCTTCTGGTAAGATGTCCTGTCCAGACATAATTTTTGCATCTGCTCAACCTAGCTTGTTTTCTCCAGAGCAGTAGTAATACATGATGAATCTTCCCCCATATGTGTATGAATCTGACTGCTTTTAGTTTAATTTAAAGCAATAAGCAAGTATATTTTGACCTGCAATTGTCAGATTATCTTTACAATACAGTAAAACTGTAGCTTATTGTAAAATAACTCTCTTCAGTAAGCCAAGTCATATGGAGCAAAACACCATTTTTCTATCATAACACTGAATGCACTGTGTGCCATTGCTGCTGTAACTGTGTCAGGATCTGGATTTAATTCTGGATCTGGATTAGGATATTGTTGGAATCACTTCTCAACACGTATATTTTTTATCTGAATGACCGTTTCTGAAATTTGAAGATCACCCAAGAGTGATTGTCTGCCAGTAAGTTCTCTGGGCCGTACACTCTCGATGATGATTTTGTAGAGGATCTCAAATGTGAGTTGATAAGATCAATGATCCATGCACTGATAGTTGGAGGGTCATATTGCAAGTGTGGGAAAACTGCCAGGGGACACAGAACATCACAGGGACGTACTGTTCTATCTGCTGCCTCTTCAGCCAGGCATGGTTCCTCGCTAATGGGAAGGCATATCACTGTTATGCTTATAGCACCTTTCAGCGTTCCGGACACTGCTGCCATCATCTCAAGCGCATCTGGCAAGATGTGTGATGATTATGTCTGTCACAAATCATGCCTGTCTGATGCCAAGAAAGCAGATCAGTGCATGCATAGTGCCTTTGATATCACTGGAGTCATCACAATACTGTGATATTTAAGTATTTTGCCTATGTGTGGTCCTGAAATGTAAAGTTCTTTGCTGGTGATCTTATCCATCACCAGGACTCCTTAAGTTATCAATCAAGCAACAGCTGTGTGAATATGACCTATGCATTTGGCCATCCATTTTTGTGTTAGATCTCTCTGCAGCTCTAATAACTGTGACTTAATGAAAAAAATTTCCCCACACACCACATTCTGACGGTGACTGTTGTTTGTCCTTGTTCTATTAGGACAATAGGAGCTGGTGAACTAAGGACCAGTATGTACAGTGAACGGATTGATACCTTGAGTGTACCGCTCACTGGCCTTGGCTAAGAGCTCTTCACGCTCTTGAGTCAGCGTGCGCGTTGGCATTACAGTTCACTCCTTCCATCTTGAAAGGGAACTGAGAGAACTTTCTTACAGGGGGCCCAGTTTTGTGAAGTGGCATGACCCTATTCTGCAAGAGTGCTCTCAGTTATAGTTGGCTCATAGGTAAGTAGTAGAGCCTGGGTAGCATAGACTAAGTCAATTTACATCACAAAACCAAGTCTTTTTTTAATGAGGTTTGAAGGACTTGCCCACAGATTTTGTTGTAAACTGAGAATTGTAGTTCTACACTTGCCATGTGGTCATACTAAACTTGTTCTGTGTTTAAATGTAGTAGTGCTATAATTTTGTCTCAGTAGAGGTTTTAAATTTTTTTAAGGATATAGCCATATGATATTAAAAGCTCCTGCAGCTATATTGTTATGGCAGTGCTGTATGTTAATACAATTTATTCTTTTCCCTGATGCTTTATATCTGTACATCTGTACTGGCAAAGCCTTGTGGTATCTAAAGACACACAAGTCATAAGCCCCTCTCTATAGCTGTTAAACCCCTGTCTATGTTACACATTCCTGCCCTCAGCTAATTTGGATAAGGACTGTGAAAAATGGTTTATTTTACCAACACGGTTGTATTAGCAAAAGATGCAAATATAGAAGGAGTTTTAATGCACAGTAAACTTGTGCATGTGTTAGTACTAATTGTTTTAAGTCTGAGGGATAGTTTTAACTATGCTGATAGAAAGCACAGGCTTGCTGACTTGCTCCTTTCATTCCAGGAGAACTTTTGTAGTAAGTAATACCAATATTCTGATAGCAGTGAGGTGCTGGTAGTACAGATGCACAGAAGGTGTTCACATCAAAGGATCTTTTTACATTATCTGCAGACTACTCCTACCTTTCAAAACTATACTAGATGTATTAAAACAACAAAGCTTTCTTCTGTAGCTGTATAGATCTATGTTACAGAGTTTCTGGCATATCTGTGACACTAAGAGGGATGTTAAAAAATGAAACCCATAAAGATTTAGCTATGCTGGCAAAATACTCATCGAGAATACTCCTTTTGCCAGGGTTGCCTGCATCTTTTGGGCAGAGAGGTAGAAACAAACTGGCAGAAGACCTCGGTTATCTCTTCTTTTGGAGTTTTGTTGTTGTGCTTACACACAGATGCTGAGTAAACCAATCCAAGGTCTAAGAAAAACTCCCTTGTGATGCTGAAAAATGTGAAACACTAAGCAGATGTGACTGCTAGTTGCAGTAAAAGCTTTGAGTCCTCAGGGAACAAACAACTGGGTTCATAGTCTTTGAAGAAACTTGAGACAGAAAGCTGATTGATTTTTTTTGTGCACAAAACTGAAATGCATTTTTATGAGTGACTCTTGCCATGTTTGTTGGTGATATTCATAACGTTTCAAGGGACCTTAAAATGAGATTAGTTTTTGGCCTAAATGTTGAAGTGGTTTGATCTCAACTGATCCTGCTACTGAGCAACTTCTGGTTAACACTCCCAGGTCTGTCTGCCTTTTTTTTCCCAATGAGTAGCTCTCTTGTGCTTGGGCTGGGTGATGTAGAAGAGCCTGACATTTCCAGGAATTTATTATCACTGGCAGAAGTCTTGTCAGTGTCAGTTATTGATAAGTGGGAAAGTAAACATGTGGCTGATTAGGCAGTGCACTTTCCAGGGCTTACCACTAGTTTGATTTCATGTCACTGCACACAGTCATCCTCCAAAGAAAAATTCTTCTACGACAAATTAATTTTTTAAATTATTTTTACTCTATGATTTTGGTTAGAACTTTTCTACTTTTTGCTCCTTTCTGATGTAGAAATATATTTTTTCCTGTTTACAAATTTCAGTGACATTAGACATACCATTTTCTAGTCCCACTAGAAATACTTCTGGTTTAAGAAATAAGTGTGGCAACTGTATTAACCTTTAATAAATTTCAAAAGGGAGTTTTCACATGTCCAAACAGATTCTTTCTATTTGCTGACTGTGAAATATTTGAATTAAATAGCAGTAACAAAAACACAGGGCCGAAGAAAGGAAGTTTATAAAGGCTAAGGCACATCTGCACTCCTGCAAATCCACTCTGGTGGAAGGCATCACCACTCTCCTTTAGAGTTGTGTTGTCAGAATGGTTTATGTGAGCTCTCCCTACCCACCTTCCAGGAAAATAACTGCTATAGAAAAAAACACTTGAAACAGTAGACTTTGCTAAGCTATCTTTTTTCGGCTGCAGTAGCTTTAACGGGCACTCTATGTAGTAATGATGATTATAGATTTTGTAGGCTTTCCTGGGCAAACTATGTCTAGAAGTCAGTACACAAGTTTGACTCTTCTGATTTTATACTTTTAAAAAGAGTATTTTTGTAATTTTGTTTAGGCTCTAAAGCTATCTTCTAGGCAGAACCAGATTGACAAAACTTGAATATCTGGTTTAAAAGTAAATGTAGTCTGGTTTAGACTGCATTTTGCTTAACTGCTCACTTCACCATATGTATTCTAATATATGTTAGTCTTTCAGCTGTTTCCAAAGCTGTCTACTTTTGAATGTTTAATATTTAAGAACCAATTAGTTCCATTTTGTTTTGTTTGGATAGTTTGCAATTAAGCATTCTTTCAAGTGGGCTTTATTTAGCTAATTCTGTCACAAAAATAAGCTCTAAGGGAATGAAGAGAAGTTCAAGTTGCCAATGTTTATTTTTATTATTAATAATTTATATTATGGTAGTCCCCAGGGGAACTAGGGCCCCACTAAACCCAGTTTCCTCTGCATGTGATGACTGTGTCACACAGAGCCCTTTACAGCAGAAAGTTCTTTTTTGCTGGTGTGGCTTAGTGCAAGGGACCCGCTCTATACTGCAAGGGAGCATACTGATGAGGAGCATATAAAGACAAATCAAGAATAATTTTTTAAGGATGCTTAAGTTAGAACCAGAGGGAAAGCCTGATGCATCTATTCTATAGAGATCCAATCACTAATGCATTTTTCCAGTGTGAACGCCAAATCATGACTACAAAGGTCCTGTTCGTCCTCTCTCTGAAGTTATGGCAATGCTCCCAGGGACTTTGATGGGAGCAAGATTGGGCAGAGAAGCAATGGTCCTATTTCTGAACTAGCAGCAGAAGACACTTTATATTTTAAGAACACACTGATGGGCAAAGTTGGTTTAAAAAATGTCAATGTTTAGTCAGATTTCTATTAGAAGCTACAGTTTTCGCAGCATCTAATTCTAAATAATTGGTCTTCTTTATGTTTCATGGAAGTCTTGAAAGAAATTATTTAGAGTCCTTTCACACCTGCTAAATGCAAAGGAGACACAGGGCCGAATCCTGGACTTCTGTAAATAGATTGGCTTGAATAGAGTTACGGCAGCTCGTATAAACTGAAGACCTGGCCTGCTCTCTATGGGATACTTGTGTGAGTTAAGTGGATAAAACTGACAATGGGATGAACAGGGCTGTGAAGTGAAAGTGCCGTTAAGTTAGTGTAGCAGTGCAAATACTCATCAGCAGTTGATTTACTATTCTTCTCCTATCCCCTTATGAGAAAGCACCAGTATTTTCTGTAGTCCTTCCATAATTTCAAATTCAAAATCGAGACAGAAGTTTTCCCGACCTATCTGTTCCATATTCCTGTCCTCATTAGTTCAGTTTAAAGGGGCTAAAACATCTGTTTCCAAGTACAGCAGTGTGGTTAGTATGTAGGCTTTTTTTTTTCCATACAAAACCCACTAAATCTGGCCATTTAAGACATAGATTTTATAGGAGCTAGAGTTGGGCTGTGCAAAGTTCACCTCATTAAAAACAAACCCAAACCAAATAAAAGCAGAGAATAACAGCATAAAAAATGTGGGCCTTGAAAGTCAGAGCATATATATTAGGAGATGGTAAGAAGTGAAGGGGAAAGTACTGATATATCCACATCTATTCAAAGGTTCTTGTTTTTTTCCACAAGTAAAGTTTACATGCTTGTGGAGAGTCTACAGAAAGGGAACATTAGTGCAGAAGGCAGTCTTAGTGTTGCTATGACAGCTACCCTAATTTATTAGAAAATATAATGAGTTCAAGCCTGTGTTAGAAGATACTGAGTAAATTCAGCCTAGATAAAATGTTCTAACACACCAAATAATTTTTTGATGTTTCGGCTACTAGCTGGCCAATGAGAGACATTCTAAATGGTTTTGATTTTGATTTCTCTTTCTAAAAAATATACCCTTTTTCATTATCTTAAGATAGGTACCAAGGTTCACTAATCCATAGTGGAAATACTGACTCTGAAAAAACTAAGTCTACGTCTACTCAGCATTAAAGTAAATACTTTGCTTTAAAAAAGAAAACTTTTGTCTCTCCTGTTTCCCTTCTGACATTTTGTATATTTTTCCTCTTTTTCCAGTGTTCTTTGCTGTACTGATCATAACTTAGCGACTTCATTATTTTTGTGGCACACGATTGTCTTGGTAACATTTATGGGAATAAAACATGGTTGTCATAGGAAGTTGAATTAATGGTTTAATTCTTAATAAAGGGACAATTTTCTTGATCAGGCAGCTGAATGACAGAAGCCACTTCAGAAGCATGCCCCAGGACACATACCAGTGTATTGTGATTCACAGACTTCCGTTTTTGAAGATAACAAAATACATCCCATGTACTGTGAACATCAAATTTTACTATTACTGGAAGTTTGTCATCTGTTTTGATTAATATGTCCTTCTCACTGTAATAATGAACACATATATTCATCCATCATGGTGGTTTCTACTGAAGCTTAGACTTGGGACTTTCCACAGCCCTAAGGCTGAGATAAAGAACCTTCCTTATTTCATAATTGACCTGGAAATAAGCTTTTAGGAGGCTTCTCCATTTGTCGATGGATGGTGATATGATCACACCTGATAAGTCTATCTGTAACATACATTCAGGCATAGATTGGGGACAACGAGGAGAATGAGATATGTTCTACAGAAGAATGTTCCTTGGGCTTCCTAATTAAGAAGTAGGAACCTCTCAAGGGTAGAATTGGTAGGATTCAGTGCCTTGCTGCTAGGCAAATTTTCCTTTGTCAGAAATGGAAGAGCCTGTTCATCACTTGTAAATTGCTCTCCCTCTGCGCCATCTGCTTCTTCTCTTGTTAGGAATTTGTTTTTAAGTATTCACTATAATGTAGCTAACTGCAGACTCAAATTCTGCCAAAGCTGAAAAAGCTGCAAGTCAGGCTAGCGTGTGGAGCCTGCCACATTCCTGAATCTCTGATTCAGGCTTGCAAGTTTGTCATCAAGTTTGAAATTGAAACCAGAAGAGCTAGCAGCAAGCCCTGTGCTCATAAATCAGCTGATAATGGGTGAATTGTGCCTTCCCCTGAAGAGGAAAGCAAAACTCAGTGCAAAAGTACTCACAGCAACTAGGAGAGCTATGATCTAGGCAAGCGTGGAGAAACTACATGTGGCTGGATGAATATGCCACATACTGGCAAAGGACATAGACGGGGATTTTGCTTATATGCAATCACTGATTCTTTTCTTATTACAACATTACCAAAAAGTTACAGTGGGATTTACAGCCAACCTTGAGTCCAAGTAACAAATTTCCATAAAAGAAATAGGCACAATACATCAGTGTGTGATCCGTGACAAGGTCTCCTTTGTGCTTCATTTGTTTGATATCTGCTGCCACTAGAGGGAGGTACAAAATTGACCACAAAATTATGTCTTGAAAAATAGTTTCCAGGTCATTAACCAAGTACCGGCCAACATTCGCTGCTGGGATTCTACTGGAAATCTGGAATAAATGACTGATTAATTTCCTCTGAATGTGCACCAGTGTCACTGAGAATAGAACTTGGATCTGTGTGCTTAGATGAAAACTAATTAGAAATACAGTAACATTTTGAATTGCAGGCTTGAAAAACAAGTCATCTTGGACTTGAAAGTTGAGCCCCGTGTTCAAAGAACTACAGTAGAAATGGTTACATCAGAGACACTACCTCCAGCACAGGAGAAGCTGTCTGAGGAGACTGCTTATGATATTTAAATTTATTGCTGTATAGGAAACCTGGACTCCAGAACTTCATTTCCAGAAGCTGGCATAAAGCTGTAGAAGGGCCTAATGACTAAAGCAATAACTTGGATCAAAGCCGTTTATCTGATTTTCTTTTTATGGCTTGAGTATGGCTAGGAGGAAAGTATGTCAGATATGTAGTATCTAAATACATATTTAAGAGTTGAATCTGCCTAGATAAAATTTTCAGAAGTACCAAAATGAGTTACACACTGAAGCCCCATCTTTCTAAATAATGTGATCTATGAATGTAATTCTTATTGAAAATCAGTTGAACTAACTCCTCAGAGCCTAAATTGCTTTTGAGAGTGGGTTTATATTCCTAAATCATGTGAGATTTTGAAAATACAACCCGACAAATATAAGTTTTATACAAAGTAAAGGGGCCATCTAATAATCTGAGTTAAACAGGTTTAGGCCAAGAAGTTCTGTGGAACACATGTGCAGGTTTGTAGAGAAGCAAAATCTTCCATTTGCAGCAAAACTGCTATGTAATTGCTCACATTGCTCAGTCTTAAAACAGCACAAATATCTGGTGAATATGAGTGAAAAAATGATGGTTCATGGCTCTGTACACCTATACCCAGTGTTTTTTACAGCACTGTAGCTAAACATACATCTTTGGTAGAAGATGATTTCCTGCATGGATTGCATTTTTCTGCAAAGGCGACTGACCAAGTTCAGCTGTCTGCCTTGTTAGATTCCCATTATAGGAGCCAGAAGGGAGAAAGAGATGAGCAGGGGTGAGATAGGAGAGCAGGAAAACTGCAAGGGAGAAGAAAGATTTACCTCTTAGTGCCTCAGAGATGGATGGTAAAGGTACTAAGGGGAAAATTTTCAAAAGCTCATAACAGGCAGCTATTTATCTCCTTTATCTCAATTTTCACAAATCTGTTTTACCATATAAGAACAAAATACCAAACATACATTTTCCATATCTGTAATTGCACTGGCTCTTCCCCTGTCTGTGGGGGGGAATAGTTACAGGTTGTAAGTGTTGATATGAGACACCAGTTCTAGATAGGTGGTATATACAAGTCAGAATTCCTATGTTACAGTGAATTATATATAACCTTTTCAGATTCTGCTCTCAATCCTTGTGCTGTGAATCCTTTCCACAGAAAGGATGTACCTGAAGAAAGGGTCCTTCTTTGAGTGTAATACTGTGTTAAAATAGCTACATTGAGATGTAGCATCAAGGGCACTTTCTGTCTCCCTAATTGAATGACTTTTCATCTCTAGAAAAATGACTGGAGAATTTTTTCTTAGTTCTGCCAATAACAGTATAAATAGAATGTTTGTCTAACAATTGAAAAAAATGCTTAAAAGTTAAGGGGTTTTAATCATAAATTTGGAATGTTTATCTAGCAGAGTAGACATTGCTACTGAGGTCAATGGTTTTTCTAAAGAATGCTAAAGAGCAAAGATTAAATATAGTGTGCATTTTCCCAGTGGACTCAGCACTGTGCTGTACACAAGATGGTCCCTTCATTCTTTGTTCAGTCAGCCTTCAATTACATCTACCTTTAGAGTAATTAAGGCTGAGTCATGATGTTATCACATTTCAGGAGATTCATTAATTTTAATAGTCTGGATTCTTTAAATGTCCAGTGCTGCAAAGTAAGTACCAAGGTCTAGAAATTTCCAGTCTGTTCCAGGGTACATTGAAATCACAAAAAGCTTCCGTGGTTCAGGCCCGGATCAGCCCTAAGACTTTGTTCAAAGTTTGACAGTATTGTAATACATTCTGACTTTTTTTTTCTTTATCAGCATCAAGAGACTCTGCCATTGTCTGCTGCCAGTGTTTTGAGATGGATACCACCCATCATAAGCATCCAGAAGTGTTAGTTAATTCCATTGTTCCTGAGTTTTGAAATAACTGAGAGGAAGAAAAATAATTATGATTACATCAATGTGATGGTAGACAAATGTAGCCCAGTTTGCAAAATCGGTCTTAAATTTGACTTGTGCTAGAAATTTTCTGGGGTACTTACGTTAGGGTTGTCTTTTCACCTATTAAGTGTTTGCAATATACATTTCTGTCAGCTAAAACCCTAATACAGATGCAGTTATAGAAGCAAATCAGTTGCCGTAGTGGAGTTTGTAAGTTGTTCCGGGAAGTGAAATGAGTAACTTAGCACTTTTGACTGAAAGTTTTTTTGAAACAACAGATGATTAGTTGGAATCACAGATCGTTTCTGGAGTAAGTCCACAGAATGTCTCTGAAGTCCCTAAATGTTCATCTACTTAATCACTACTGATTTTGGGTATGTACAGTGAAAACTGAGTTTCAGTAGAGATGGTATAGAACCAATACACATTAATGGCAAATTTATTTGGCTGTCATGGAGCTGAAGTGAGTTTTATAAAACCGTGCTCTAAAAAGACATAGATTCTAGGTGGCAACCCTACAATAAAATCTATACTATTCAGAAATCCACTTACTAAGAAGATTCTCCATATAGGCACAAATATAGGCCACATATTTTAGGGTCAAGGATGCAGTCCCTCCAGTAAAATGTTGAGCACACCTGATACTGAGAAAAGGATTATGTTGTGATAATACAAAATGAAATCGATTCTGGTTTCTACAACTAGATGATAGAGTGACTCTATTGTACTTCTAAGTAAAGCTAATGCAATATGTAAAAATAAGATTATGTATAAAAATAACAACAATAATCTAAAAATGTAAGGAGAAAGCATCAGGTGGTGTAACAGAAAAAATCATGATCACATGATGTTTCCAGACTCACAAACATGATCCGAAGACATCGGAGTGATTGATATTTGATAGGTTATGTTCAGTCATCGTGTTTATTTTCTATAGTGACTAATAATTTACTTGATTTTAAACTGGCTTTTATTTTCTTTGTCAGCCGCTGCTTGCTGAAGCCGGTGAACAGTGGGTACTGACATACTAAGTGAGATACGTAGCCGCTTGCTGCCTACGCTATCAACTCGATGAGTGTATTGATAATTTACTGAAGGAAACACAAGTCTGGTACAGTTTTTGCAGACACACAACTAGAAGCATGTGTCTGTCAACCACCTGGTCATTCACAATTGGAACACTATTAAATTTTAAGGAAACATGAATACCTTACTCTAGCAATAGTTCACCAAATTCAAGTGAACCTCTTGGAGATATTAAAAGAAAAACATGGCTACTAATTTAAAGTACAAAACATAAGCAGAAATATTTTGCAAGAAGTCAGTGAGTCATATTTTCCTCATAAAATTGTTGAAACCATTGTGCCCTGAAACAATTAAATATGTGACTAGGGCTGGAAAAGTTTAGCCGTAAACACAAACAGACACCCGCTTTTTGTTTGTAGAGGATGAAGGTCATTTGGCTTGAGGAATATCCTAATGCTAACAGAGACAAAGCAGAACATGCAGTTTGTGTGTACTCACTGCTGCATAGAAGCTCAAATATTTGGCCCTACATGCCCGGGTACTTGGTAACACGGAAGGTTAAATGCTAATAGTCTGTTATGGCAAATCATTGGCACATCATTGAAATAAGGACAAACAACCATATGCCTTTAATTTGAAAAAAATTACTCTTTTGATTTATATTAAAAACACATTCCTGAGACCTGAAATCTCAACCTTACAAAATCACACGTATTAAAATGTTGGAGTAGATTAGAATCTGGCAGTTTGGAGGTCAGTTTAAGACTAACAGGCATTATAAGACTTTTTTCCAGATCCCTTGTTTTTTTCCAGTAGTTCAGTGTTTCTATTGCCCCTGGCAATAGACTCCTTCAGTTTGGCCTGGTATTTTTGTGCTCTACATATGCTAGCCCCTACCCAGCTACCGTATTCATGTTCTGTGCTTTTTGTGAAAATTAAAAATGAAGAAGTACCTCTGTTCCTCAGGGTATAATCCCTGTATTTATGAGATTTGGAGGCATTGACCTACACAGCAGAGGTTACAGGTTGGAAGACAGACTTGAACTCGGCTTTGTCGAGAGTCCTTATCTGATTTATTTCTGGCCTAAAGGGAGAGTTGAATTTGAGATGTGTCCAGATGCTTTTTCTCAGGGGCAGTTGTAACGTAGCTCAGCACTTTTATACAGGCAGTCTGGCTAGCAAACCCCTCTGTTTAAAAAACTGCATTTATAAATCTTTCTTGCAAATAAAATGTTGTCTTGACATCCTACTTACGGTCTTCTACTCAGAAGTGTGAAATGAGCTGTAAGATTTTTAGGTCAAAAATATATCTGCAGGTATGTACCAAGAGGTAGACTTTGTCAACAGTATTTCAAAGTAAGAAAGAGAACCCCTTTAATGATGCTTTCCTAACATTATTTAGATTCCTTGCATTCTTATAAGATGGAACTGTGAAAATGTGCTTGTGAATTGCTTTTAAATGCAGCTGTACGTTACAGCAGAACATAACGCGGTCAGTGGCCTTGAGGACTGAGCTTTGTGCAGTTAAAAAAAACAAACAACCCATGAGAACTTTTAAATGCTTATGGCTATGCACAAGTGAGGTCTAATTCATCTCTCATTTCTCCTAATTTGCAACAGCGTATCTTCTTGAAGTCCAGAATTATGTTTGATTTATAAAAACACATGTGGCAACAGAATCAACTCCAGGCAATTGAAGCACTTTCTTTCTTTCACCATCTGATTTTTGGGGGTCTGTACATTTCCAGCTTAAATCTTCACATCTAGAGTTCAGTACCATAGATTTTTACTTCATTTTTCTCATCTTTCTGTTCCCTGTCAAGGGTCTGCCTGGTTTTGTTTGTTTCATATCTATATGCTTCAAAGGCTTTCAGTCTCATGCTATGCAGGCTTTAGGAGTCCTATAAAATTAGACAAGCTTTTTGTGCACTTTCTTCCTCCTTTTTACTCATGAACTAACTTTCCCGGGTTAGAAAGCTGAAGAACAGATCCTGGGAATCTGGCTTAGGCTTGATGAGGGATGTGGTCAATAACCATGAGGCTATTTCTTTTATTTCTTCCTTTAACAGCTTGTTATGCAATTAAATTTTTCCGTTAAGTTGCATGTTTTTTCAGTCTAATGATCCTTTTGATGGGGTGACTGTTCACAGACTTACCAGCATCTGAAAACTAGAGGAAGGAATGGAAAATATTTTGAAACTTCAGCTCTGTTGTGATGCAAGTACAATCTCTGATTAAGGACGTTAAGGAGGCATCCTTTCAAAGCAAGACAACATAAGTGCTGTACAGTTTGATTAAAAGGTGATTAAGATGCACCTAAATTTTTCCATGTATCAGGTTTCTGTTGATACTACTGAAGGTACAGAGTCATGTGGAGTTCAGTGCACTGAGATACAAAATACCTAGCCATGCTTACTACCTCTTTTGACAAACTAGGTAGCTTGCAAAGCAGGTAGCTGTTTGACTCAACTTTATCATTTTCACATCTTGTCCTAAAATCTTCTGCCTGTTTTTCACAGACATATTCATGAGCTTGGAACAGGCAAAGAAATGGGAGTCGTAGACCTAAGCCCAGGGAACTGACCGAGCGGCTTCTAATGAAATAGTCAGGTCTCACTGCAGGATCTCTGCCTGTGGAAATCCATGACAGCTTTTGTTACTGCTTTGGTAGATAATGGTACCTAAAGCATAGTCACTTAGAGTAATTCCCTGTTTGTAGACTAGCTCAGGATTAGCAAAACACTCTCAAATCTCAGCCCTCTCGGGAAGTTTATTTAACCATTCAGTTCTTAATGTGCATTCTGGAAGAGCACTGAGTTAGGTTACTCTTTAAGACAGTGGCAGAGCCAGGAAAAGAATCTTATCCTGACATTTATGGGCTTCTAGTCTGACTAACTGTAGCCATGCTGGTGGGATAATGTCAGGCATAGGGGTTGAGTGCAGATGTTTGTGTCCAGTATCTATTCTGATATATTAAGAGCTGACTGTTCTTCAGAGCACATCCTGGAATGTCGGACAAACTTTTACATGGAGCTTCTCCATGTAGAGCTCTTTGTTGGAGTTTGTACTTCTATCTACAAATAGATACTCCAGCTTTTTGTTTTACTCAGTTTTATTCAGTTGTAGTGTTTACATTACACCAGCTTGAGGGGGAAAGGAAGGGAATTTTTCTGTATATTAACTGTCTGGAAGATTTTCTACAGCTGCTTTGAAGGATATGTCTGTTACTTATATTGTAATTTGGATTCTATAGACATATGGCAGAGAACACAATTCTCCAGAAAGCAAAAGAGTTTGACTGATGGAAAGCAGAAGGGAGCTATCCTAGAGAAGTCCTGCCAGAGGAGGAGCATGAACCTGAAATTTACTGTTGAAACCAGACTTCTGCCTTGGGCTGAAGTACCACACTGAGCCAGTTCTACCATGGACTTCAGTGTGCCTCTGCACAGATGCGAGAAACTGCTTTTTGGACCTGACTAAGTCTGGAGCTTGAGTATTGTTCTGGCATCCGTACTGATTTGGAAATACGCTGGTTGGCCTGAACTCCTTAAGCAGTGGGACAATTACAGGGTTTTTAAAAAATCAGAAATGTAGAGAGCCTGTGAATTGAGGCTATTCTGGCTTTTACATAGTGAGTTTGTAAAATCAATCAGAAATTGAAGAGGGCATGAGAGATTTCATTTTAGACTATTCAGTCCCTTATTAATTGTCTTGTGGATGGCAACAGAGGAAATGTGTATAGCAGACAAGCCTTTTTTTCTATTTAATCTACTGTCTGTTGTGACTTTCCACTTCCATGCAGCTCAGCACTTGCAGCAGCGCAGGTCTAAGCCTGAACTGCCAAGAAGGTTTTGACTCATCTGTTTTTCTGTTTATTTCAGAAGCTGATAGACTTACTGACTGGCAATCATGTCAGTCAAACTCACATTCGTCTCTCCTGGTGATGTGAGTGGTATCAGCAGGAGTTGTTCCTTCACTGGATTCAGCACTGTGCAAAGCAGAAAATTAGCGTAAGTAACACAAAAAGAAGAGCACTTGATTGTCTGGGCAACAGACATTAGGTACTGTGAATGCATTTTTTTAACCTAGGGCATCTATGTGTACAAGTTCTTCCTTCATTTTTATCTTAAAACTATTGAACTATGGTTCACTGATAAATACTTCACACTGTACTGTCTTACTGCTCTACACACTGTAGTTCAGAGATGGCTGAATTTCAGAGGTTGTGTGTCAGACTGTTAATAGTGTCCATTTCTTCTAGAAAAATGAAAGGCTGCAACCCTTCCTGCTAGCAGCCTAGTAGTAGCTGATGTTTTCTGACTAAAACCTTCTGAATAGTTATAGTAATTTAAAATTTCATAGACCTTTAAAAAGATGGGGATGTTAATGATGAATCCTGGCAAAATGTGTAACTGAGCCCAACTCAGGTTCTGCTGGAGTTGGTTAAGCAGAGCAGCATTACATGAGAGGAAGGGCTGCTTTCTGGCAATGCCACAAACGAGGGGAAGGGAGCAATACAAACAGGCCAGGAAGGCCACTGCAAATTCGCTGCTCTCAGTAACAGGTCTGTTGTGTAGCCAAGGTTGTAGTCCAGTCTTTCAGTCTTCAGTTGAGCTCTGTAATTGCTAAACCATCCTGCACTCTTTTTTCCTTTTTGCTTATCATAAATTGTTGTGTAGCATTGCTCTGTGTAGATAACAGGGCAGCTATTCCACTAGAAGTGCTCTTGTTCTTTTTCTTGAGTTTAGTGATCTATCTGTAGCCTGTTGAGTGCTTTTGGAAGATGTGATATATAAATGGAAAATTAATATAATCTCTGACTTCCAAAGCATGCTAGAATAATAACAAAGTAAAACATTTAGCAGTATCATATAGAAGTATTGGAAAGTATGCCTCTAAAAGTATTGAGCTCAAAAAAATCCTATTGTGTGTCAGTAAAATACCTGACATGTCATAAAATATCTTTTATTACCTTATTACCAAATTACCTTTTAGTAAAACATAGCATGGTAATGTATGAGCAAAAATGAAATTCCAGCATGTATGTGATGTAAACAAGAAGTGTTTACATTTGAATAAATTAAGTTTTTTTTGTGGGAGTTGAAAAATAATATTACATCTATCAAAGACTGGAAATCTAAAATCACACCAATTGCTAAGATCTTGAGAAAAACACTGTCAATAAATTATATAAACAGACTTGAGCTCAAGTACATAGTGGGAGTTCTAGCAGGGGAAGAATCTACCAGCAAAAGTGTTGAACAGCTGTTTCCCCAACAAAGGCACAGTCCAGCAGGGTAAGAATGCTCCAAACAGAAGAGTCCCTATATCCCTGAAGATTATATCCCTTAAGATTATTCTGCTACTTTTAGCTGCAGAGGTTTTCTAACCAAATACCTCTCTTTATGCATTTTTTATGATGTTGCTTTTCATTATAGAAGTGTTTAGACAGGCACTTTTGCTCAGGAATCACCGCAGTAAGGAAAATCTGTGTACTAGGTACTCAGACACAGCCTCATGAACACCCGAGAGCCTTCCCCAGCGTAGTGAAGAAATTTTTTAATCACCCTCTCCTAACTTATCTCTCCCTCAGGCTCTGTTGCAAAACACAGCAAGAGATTGCAAGGGCCCTTGCAAGGTCTATCCAAAGGATGACACACAAATCAGGTCCACATGGAGATTCTTAAGCAGATGCTAAATATACTTTTGCATTTCTTTAGCAGCTTCCTTCCAAGACTCTCAGTCAGACACAGTATTTAATTTTTGCTCACAATGGTCTCCACAGGAAGTAAATATTATTACTGTTATCTATAAAGTGGGACATCTGATACTTAAATTATTAAGTTCACAAGGGAAAGAAGCAACATAGCATCTAGCTTTTAGCTACTGTCCCTAAAGGCCCATGTCAGCCTTTCAGTGAAACGTATGGAAATGGGATTCTTAACAGCAGTGACTGAGTACATATGGGCTACATCAGTAAGTAGGAAATACTGAGGAAAACAGTGAGTTTGAAATCCCAGTCTATCTGTATGCAGTGCTTAGATGCTCTACTTTAAAACTGAAGGGAAATTATTTCCTGAATTTAGGATTTGCAGTCCAGAACTCTGAGGGTAAATATCAAAGTCCTTTCCTTTCCTTTCCAAAAATAAACAAAACGGTGGAGTAATTTGGACTTTTTAATTTCAAAAGATAGAATTATCTTATATCTTTCATGTGGTATCTTGCTAATTAGAGTACTCACCTAAATCGTGAAACTGGATGCTGTTTCCTTCTTTGCATGAAAGAATTTTGAGTGATTATCCTTTTTGGAGACTCTTTCAACTGCAGTTATCATCTAGACTGTTCCTTCCAGTGTTATTCCTGTTAAAACTCCTCCCACTTTGCATGGAATACTCAAAGATTTATTATCTTAAGAAAGAAAACAATATTAATACAAGTTTCTAATTTAACAGTTAAGTTCCTCGTTATAGGTAACCTGAGCCCCAGATAGTTTGGTTAATTAATACTTTACACTAAGCCATCATAAAAAGCTAAGATAATAATTAGGGTGAAGAAATTAAATATCCAGTAATGTTTGGCAACACCTAGTTTTATCAGATTTTTTGCAGATTATATGTAAAAAAATTGAGTTAAGTGGAAATTTAGTTCCAGGATAATTAAAGTAGTTACTTGAAGGTGACTGTAGTAGGACTAGGGACAGCTCTCAGGTGTGCTGGGCCTAGGATTTAATCATCAAGTTCAATAATCTCCTCAGGCCTTCAGTCACATGGCTAGAACTTAAAACAGCCGGTGGCTAAGTATGAAGCCTGTTGAAGTTCATCATTTCTCCAGGTGAGCTGAATTTAGGATGGAGATTGTAGAGAAGGATAGAAAGCTTCTCTGAGAGCAACCAGTTGGCTTGGCCTGGTGGAATGGGAAACTTCTTTAGGTAATGTTGTTTTAAAGGCTTGACTTACAGGGAGTATTAACAAAACTATATGAAAACAGCTAAGACTTAGAGGAGTATATAGATAGAGGTAAGCCAGGCAGAAATCTCACAGTGTGAAAGAACCATTTGCAGAGAGCTCATTCTCTGGTTTAAATGTTGTAGATGTATATAACTAATGGCTCAGGGTGTTCCAACTCTTTAGGTTAGCACAAAATATCCTGTATGGGGGACTTCTGTTAGAAACAATATTTAATTTTGGTTTTGCAGTTGCTTTTAAAAGTAAATAGGTGACAGGTCAGACACTGAAGAAACACCTTGATAATTATATCTTATGCACAGTCTGGGCTTGGTAGCTTGCTTTTCTAAAGTATGGTAGGGCTTTAAGCTGTCACTTCAATAGATGGTGACTGCAGGCAAAGAAATAGCTATTTCTAAAGGCTTTTCATGTTAGTTTTATCAGTTAGACCTTGAGCAGATCAAAAGTTTGTTGCCTTGTTTTCCTGAATTCAGGTGTGAGTTAGAATGGGAATGTCCTTCTCCTGCAGCACAGCTTACTTGACTAGCTCTGTAGTTGACCCAGTTCTGTGAAGGTGCACACAGAACCAGGGCCTTAGCTAGCTGCCTGCATGTCTGTTAAGACAATTGCTAGCAGTATGAATGTTAACTTGTTATTAACCTGCTGTAAAAATGAGCATTTCTTTTTCCTGCTCAGTGCCCTCTCACCTTCCCAATGAAATGGGGACCTGCACAATTTTTATTTATTAAAAAGGATGAAAGAGATCTACTAGACTTCCCAGAGTCTGGATCAAGCTTGGAGAAGGAGATTTTTCTTATTGAAATTATTATTGTTGAAGTCACAAAAAACTTCCAGCTTTTCTGCACTAGAAGTTTTGGGCTGGGCCTTAACTTTCTAGTGTGATCTGTGAAAGTATTCTCAGTGTGTCCAAGAGCTTTGTTCATTTGAGTAAAGGTATATGAGACTGGGCATACAACTTGTAGCTGGGCAGATTTGTGGGTTAGGTACATATCTTCTTCTAGGTGATGGGTTTTGCATCTTTCCCATATTTCTTTTCTCTTTCTACAGAAAGTCTCTCAGCAGAAGTTCAGTGAGATCAAGAATGTCACTGAAATCCCCCAAGGCTTATAATTCCTTGCAGAAGGGGGCAGTCATCTGGGATCCAAAGCCACTGCAGGTGAAGAAAATTTTTGAAGCTTTGAAGAAAGGACTTAAGTAAGGACTTTTAAAATATTGTAATTACGTAGTCATGCTGCTTAAGTCTTATCTGTCGCTGTTCACTGTCTCTGTCTGGCATCTCTAAACATATGTAGTTACTTTCCCAGACACTGGCTTGGGACCTTGTAAAACAAGTTTCATTCACTCTGGGACAGTCTGCTTGCAAACAAAGTGCTCTGATGTTTTTGTTTGTTCTTAGTTTGTTACACTTGTCCAAGAAGTCAGTGACAGGTAGAACTCTGTGGGGAGATTCTTCATCTCTTGGGGAGCAACTAAGCTTTCTTGAGGAAGGGAGGCTTTTGGAGCACACAGGGTGGCAGGCAGGAAGTCTGCAGATCCAGGAGAGACTTGGATAGCGATGGGACGGCCAGATCTGGGGGGTGATTGGCAGAAAGT
The DNA here is from genome assembly GCF_000700745.2 of Antrostomus carolinensis. Taxonomy (NCBI): domain Eukaryota; kingdom Metazoa; phylum Chordata; class Aves; order Caprimulgiformes; family Caprimulgidae; genus Antrostomus; species Antrostomus carolinensis. Next base: position 25,688 of record NW_010326428.1, read on the forward strand.
TTCTGGAGAGGGAGCTGTGTTGAGTTTGCTTTGGAAAAGCTGACTTAAAACCAAGTCTGAAAGCAAGGGTGTGCCCTGCAAGGACACAGTGGGGAGGCTGGTTCATAAACCATTTCTATGCTCTCAGTGCTAATTAGGGGAAGTTAGAGAGAGAGAGAGAGAGATTCTAGTGGGGTTTTCTTTTTGTTTTGTTTTATTTTAATAGAATTAAAATCTGGAGTTCTATTTTCATCTCTGGGTGGCTTGTAAGACGAAGGTCTAAGCAGATCCACCTGAAAACTTCAGCTGACTTGAGGTGATGAAACAGAGCTGTAGTATAACTCCATCTTATGGCAATGTAAATAACATTATCTTGCTTTAAATGCAGTGCCATTTCAGAGGCTTTGTTATGGTTCACCACACAGTCAATGTTGCATCAGTACAGACTTGAGGGAAAAGGCAAAAGACCAATTTTGTCCATTGTCTCCATCTGGCAGATGTGGGGTGCGTGCAGCAAACGTAGAGATCAAAGGGTGGGCTGGCAATCTGAATTTAGGGTATTCTGGCTTGGAGGAAGCTGTCAGTTACATCACAGAAACATTGATATTATTCAATGCTGAAATGGCAAATAAAACATGGATGAGCTTGCTCTCTTGGTATTATAGACCAGAAAGGAAGTGGTGGTAAGTAGTGTTTGCCTCCATCAGTGATTGAAACAGATCAACCTTTAGCTGAGCCCTCAAGTCTTATGAAAATACATCTGAAATCATTACAGTTGATGTTGATGGGTCTGGTCTGATATAATAGGAACTGCATTTACAACCTGAAGCTAACATTGAAAGATAAAATACCTTTCCTTGGATTTGTAAACCCTGCAGCTCTTTCTGCTGGCATCCTACTAATGAACAGTTCCTTCATGTTGCTGTCCTCAGAATTTTGCTACTGTATTAATTCTGATGATTGTTTTCTTAAGAAAAGAACATAAAACGTACTATAATAATACATTGTAACCTCAGATATGTCACTTTTTATTCCAATAAAAGACTATAAAGTCTTAGCCCTAAAAATATCAGTCAATGTCTTAGTGGATTTAGATTTAAAACAAATAATGAAACCAAATGTTTTTGCAGAGTTTAGAATTTATCCGAGCTTAGGGAGGAGAAACCATAAAGTGCATCAGAATCTCTTCCCAGTTCTGCAGTGAATGCCATATGATGAGTCCTGCCAAAACTGAGTAGCTAACTAATTAACTGAAGTAACCTACAGAAAACAACTGTATCGGATAGCAGTGCAAAGTCCAAATTTTAAGTAGTTGCAGACTAAGTCCACTTGGTGCTGGAGTGACTTGAATTTTTAGTACAGAACATGTTTTACGTGCCTGTTTCTTTATAGCTTTAGCAAATAACTCTTTATTCTGTTAACCATCTGGGCACCGTTCCATCAAGCTGGCAATTCTAACATAGTTAAATCTAAAAGTGACGAAGCTCTTCTAAAAGGAAAGTGAACCCTTTTCTGCCACTGGCCTTGGCTACTTCTGCACTGAACTGTTAGTAGGCAAGTGTGATGAGCAGACAGCTGAATGCTGGAGCCCCTGGGTGTCTTGGAGAAACTGGTTTTGTAACAGTAAGAAAATGAAGTGGATCAAAGTAAATGTGAAGAAGTGCAGCTGTCTAAAATGAAGTTAATCTGACTGCTCAGAGGCTGTGTCTTATGTTGTATTTGCCAGGTGACTCTTACTTGCTTTTAAGCATGAGAGGAAAAAGTTTACTTAAGTCTGCACTGTATTAAAAGCAAGGTTGGAAGAAGATGGTCTTGGCAGAAATAGTTTAAGGTCCTGTGGGAACTCCTAAGGGACAATCCTTGCATGCAAGCAGCTCAGTAGAAGCCAACTGGAACCAACTGCTTCACACCTTGCAAAATAGTTCCCATTCTGGAAAAAGTAATAGTTACATTAAGAAATTGTCTAGCATACTAAAAGGTGGTATTTAGCTCTGATTACTAAAACACTGAATGACTTGTGCCCTACCTTACATGTGGAGTATTTCTATGAGCTTGGTTTTGTAGTGTATTTACAATTCTTTGACTTTGTAAGATGGAGTTGGTTGGTGAACTCTTACTCCTCAGGAACTGTAAGAGACTTGCTCAACGAATGAACTGATCTTCTACCTTTCAGAAAAGCTCCAGAAGGCCAAACAGGAATAGTTAGAGAAATCTGAAAATGAGATCTCTCTATATGTGTATTAGAACTTGCTATTCTTCTCCTACATGCCTCATTTCCTCTTGCCTTTAGTAGTACTTCCAGTTCTACTGCATTGTTTTGTTTTGCCTCACATTCCCAAAATAAAACCTATCTTTCACTTAAATGATCTGTTTTAGATGAAGGGAAACAGTGAATGTCTGAGTGCAGTGGGTGCATGATATACCTTATGCAGCAGTGGTAACCTTCTTGAATTGCACTGCAGCATTTCACATCGTCTGTTTTAGACAGTGAATGTCTGAGTGCAGTGGATGCATGATATGCATGCAGCAGTGGTAGCCTTCTTGAATTGCACTGCAGCATTTCACATCTTGGAGGAGTAAAACGGATTCAGGAGGATTCCTAATGTACAGCATCTTTAAATGTTAGGTAACCAGCATCTGCTAGCACTCATATATAGACGCTCCTCTAGGAGTGACTTTGCATTTAGGACGAATACTGGTCCATGGAAACCACCCTTTCTCATCTTTTGTCCCATGTCCATTCACATCTCTAGAGAACAGAACGAGAGAAGTCATCTAGAGAAGAAAGTTGCTTTGTAACATTCTGATGAAAAATTATTTGGGGAGGTGTTGTAATGAATGTACCAGAAGAATGTAACTCCAGGTTTTCTTTCTCTCCAGTGAATACTTGGAAGCGCATCAGGCTGAATTGGATTATCTCTCTGGTCGACACAAAGATACAAAAAGGAATTCCAGATTGGTAAGATGCTTTTAATGTTAAATACTCAAATGACTAAAAATAAAGTCATAGAAGTAGGTGCTTTCTCAGGTCTGGGATTGCTAGGGGTTTTCCAGTTAAAGCATTGAGCTGAGATCCAGCAAGGCATCACAATCAGAAATTTACCAAGCAGGTTAGCTCTTGATGTGAGAATTAAACTTGGGATTTCTAATTTTCAGTATCCAACAGCATTCCTCAGATCATGTTCCTTTACTGGGGTGGTATCTCCTTGTGTCTGTGTTTCTGAGCAGTGTTCATACCTGACTCTGTATGGACAGAAAGGGCTATAAAGATCAGGCTTTGTTTTCCATAGCTGGTGAGTGTGTCCTAGCAACACAGATTCTGTTGTGTTTACAACTCCCTAGAAGTACCTTCAGCAACAGTGCTAATGAAAAGACAACTCACAGATCCAACTTTGCCTTTAATTTGCAAAATAATAGCTAGATTAATTAAAAATAAAAAATAAAAATCAGAAACTCCTATGTACCACGACCAATGTCTGAGTCCTTGTAATAGCTGGTGGAGATACTTACTGGCTCATTTCAAGCATCTGCAAAAACAAACCAACGATGCACAGAAAATTAAACTACTTTTAAAAATGTTGGACTTTCTCTGCGTAGAAAATGATACATCTTAATTTAGTGTAGCTTAAGATATGCACAGTGAGTCTTGCAGTAAATATGAAAATATCATTAATATCTATGAATATGCATATTCTCCTGTTCAACCTGTGCTATTTCTCTTTTAGGCTTTCTACTATGACCTGGATAAGGTAAGACTTGTGAAGGTGAAATAATGCAAATAGAGAAAAATTGATGATGTGTCTACTGTGTTACTTAAAGGCATGTTTAGGAAATAATTTCTCAAGTTCCTCCTCTTTCTCCTCTTCAAAAGCAAATCCGCTCTGTGGAGAGATACATCAGAAAACTGGAGTTTCACATAAGCAAGGTAAGGAGTTTTCTCTTGTATGTGTAAGGCTGACGTTGCTACGTAAGCAAACTATCTAAAGAGAAAACATTCTTATTATAAGTCATCTGGAGGGGAATAATGCTGGTTCTTTCTGAAAGCTGTAACTACTCTTTTTACAGGTGGGGATTTTTATTTATTTATTTTCTTGAATGGTTCTATTCAGGCTGAATGTTGGGCACAACCCAAGCTGAGTTTGCCTGTGAAGCCACTTTGCATACTCTGACAGTTTATTCAGAAAATGCTGTTGTGGGAAGACTTACGTGTTCTCCCCCCTTCCCACAAGAGGCCAAATGGGCAGTTCCATAGAGTGTGTCTGCTGGCTGCCATCTGCTTCCAAAGGAATCAAATCTGACATAGCTAAAGATGTAGGTGTTTTAATCTGTACTGGGGGAATCGGTTTCCTCCTCCCCAGTAATCTTCCCCTGAACAAAGTGTTATTCTATTCCTTGTCTTCTCGCTTGATAATAGCAGAGTGAATTGTCCCTGCTTACAGCAGGGGGGTTGGACTAGATGACCTTTAAAGGTTCCTTCCAACCCAAACCAGTCTGTGATTCTGTGGATTGTTTCTCAATATCCCATGCTTTTTTGCAGGAATGTCTACAAACTGTTGTGCTCTAATCAGTCTGTTAAATGCAGGAGTTGCAGCATTCTGCAGTAGTATGACAATGGGAGTTGGTTGGGTTTTTTGCCAGGAAAGACTGCTGATGTTCCTTTCCAAAACCTATTAAAACTGTGCTGGGGTAATTCTTGTTCGTTCTTCCCCCACCTTCCAAATCATAAAGGTAGAAGAACTCTATGAAGCTTACTGTATCCAGTGCAGACTACGAGATGGGGCCACTAATATGAAACATGCCTTTTCCTTGTCTCCTTCCACCAAAGCCTCCAGAGAGAGCCTAGTGGAGCTTTACAAGAACTTCCAAGAGTGCACAGAGGTAGGAAATACTGCACACATGTAATGAAGACCTGACTGTTCCTTAGCAAAAAATGTACCAGGACTTGCTGCTGGCTTTTTTTAATGTACAAGTTAAAAACTTAACATGCAAGTGAAATACAGGTACATAATATGAACTGAAGCTTGTGAGGTAAATATCTTATGGACAAAGCTCTTGAATTCATGCCCTTCTTTTACTTCTACTCAATGTGGCTTCATGCACTCATGAAGACAAGTGAGAAATCCTTTTAATTTCTGCTTTAATACTGGGGTCTGTTATGACTTCCACTTGAAGTAATGGAATGAGAATTGAATAATGAATAGGGTGTGCTATTTTTACAAAACAAGCAGTGGAAGGTAACTGACAAGAAGTTCCACTCTTCTGTGGAGTGGCAAAAAAAAAAAGCTTATGTACTCTAAAGATGAAATAAGAAAATGGCATGTATGGGAAAGGAGCTACTCAGCACTGCTTTTCAGTCACAGTGACTGGTCAGTCTTTCTTCTAGGACATGTGCTTTATAGAAGGGGCATTGGAGGTCCATTTGGGAGAGTTTCACTTGAAGATGAAAGGTATGTTCATTTCTTGTTTACTTCAAGACTTCCAGTTGATTTTTGGGTTTCCTATGTAGCAATCTGATCCATTGAGTCCAATTATTCAATGTCAATTGCTGCCACTGGCTTTCTCTATCAGACCCTGAACAGAAATTTGGCAAACTTCTGTTTGCTTCTACACTGTAAAACAGATCTGCAATGGTATTTTATATTTGAGTACAAAAGCTGACAAGCTTTCTTTCCTCAGCTTAATTAATGTTTGTCCTTCTAAGAGTGCTTTGGGCTAGTGGCATAGCTTCTGCACGGAGTTGAGCACAAGGGGGTGTTAGCTTTACTTATTGCAAGCTGAGGCTTTGGGGGATGCTGTAAACTCCTAATACTTCTAGAGTTTTTCCTTCTCTTTTCAGGGTTGGTTGGCTTTGCACGTCTCTGCCCAGGGGACCAGTATGAGGTATGCACCAATTCATTTTGTCCTTTATTTTACTGCTGTGAGTTTGTGGCAGAGGAACAGGAGAGCAAGAGTGCAACATGAAGGGGAGCAGGAAACAGGCTATGATAAAACTGGGCACTGTTCTGATGAGAACAGTGCTTTGGCACATTCACTGCTTACTCGGCCTGAGACTGAAGAGGCAAAGATGTGATTCAGGTGTTATGGGAGGGTTTAAAACATGGCAGTGATTATCTATCAAAACCAACCTGTCAGATCTGTTGTCTTTTTGTCTTTTGATTCAGTTGCCCTGGAATCAAGTAACAGTTGCTGCCTTGGAAAATTGCCCTTGGCAGGATTTGAATGCATCTTAGTATCTTACTGGGTTGTTCTATTACTTTTAATAGTTCCAAGTGAATTCCAGTGTGCCTTGTGTTTCAGTAGTGCTACACTTGCTATGCAGTTCTTCTAGAATGGGTGTGATGTGTCATTTGGCACTGAGTTAAGGTATTAAAACTTGTAACCTGAATTCCTGCCTCCAATCTTTTAACTTTATCCAAGTTCCAAAATGTACTGTGATCAAAGGAATGGCTTTGCCTCTGTGGTACTGGAACAGTGTCAGGCCTATGGACTGATGGGAAGGTTCTGGGATATGTTGACACAACATCCGTTTTTCTTCATGGTTTCTAGGTGCTTGTGCGACTGGGACGCCAAAAATGGAGATTGAAAGGCAAGATTGAGACAGATGACAGCCAGACCTGGGATGAAGAAGAGAAGATTTTTATACCCAATCTCCATGAGAAGTTTGAAATCAAGGTGTGGTGTATAATGTTTGTATTAGAATTAGTGAATTAACAGGTCTTCTGCCATACTATTTACCTGTTATGCTACCAAGTGTTTGTCAGAATTCTTAAGTAGTTTTCTTTTCCTAGCCATGTAAAAATGGCAGTTAACCAATGTTCTGCTTACTGAACAGTCATCTACTTCTGCTTTTCCTTTGCTTCTGGCACGTGTAACTGTATTAGTGCATCTCCTTTCCCATGTTATGGAGTCTACCATATGTGGTTGGGCTGTTTTGGGGTTTTTGTGTGTTTTTTGTTTGTTTTTGGTTTTGCTTGTTTTAAGAAAAAGTCCCAGATCAATATCTGGGTTTTCTAGGGTGAAGTCTAGGTGTTTGTATATATTATTTATATCACCCATGTGGAATATTAAGTACATGGAGTTCTAGTCTCTACTGAAAAAGATAAATATGTCTATGGAAAACATAACACTGCACATGTGTATGTTTTGAATGTATAGTTCAAATGTCCCTTTATCTGGCTGCACTGCAGATGCTTCTGGCGTGTTTTACTCCAGAGATGCTCTGTATCCATGAAGAACCAATGGCATTTATATGCTGGTTCAAACTGTATAGAGTTCTGACACTTTTTTTTTAAATGCCTCAGACCAGGCCATATTCTGTATTTAGAGTTCTGACACTTTTTTTTTTAAATGCCTCAGACCAGGCCATATCTTTAACAGTAAGGGGCCAGTGCTGGTGACCTCTGATGTGTAGATGACACATTGTGGGCACCCATTGGGGGAAGCTTGTAGTTTTCATAGACCCTTGTGCAGCTGCCATTGGCATTGGTTCTGGCACTTGCCTAGCAGGTGGAGTTAATCCTTAAACAGCATTTCCACTGTAGTCTGGCCTCTTTCATGGGCTGGACTCTGCAGCATGACTTCTGTCAACCTAAAAGGAGCTGAGATTGAAGGCTGTGCTGGATCCTATTCTACTAGGAAACTGTGCCAGTGCAGGGCTTCAGGTTCTGGCAGCTGTATTAAAGCAGCTATTGCAACGGTCCCCTCCTATCTGGCAGCAAGAACTGGATTACATAGGAGAGACTTTTTGGCATCTTGCCAGCACAGCCTTTGGAAATGTGCTTATAATGTGTTTTTTTGCTGCCACTGCACAATGAAGATCAGGTGAGAAGCTAATTCAGATCCCCGTTCTCCCATAATAGTTGTAAAAACTCATATTACTTTGTATGACAATGATAGTTTTATTCTTTTTGTCAGCTTATGAAAGTCTACTGACTAATGTTCTCCACACCCTCCTGCTCTTTCCACTTGGTACTTAATAATCTTCACCCAGTACAAATACATAGCAAGTTTAAAAAAAAAAAAAAAATAAAAAAAAAAATTGAGAGGTGCCAAAGAGTGTTCCAAGAAGAGCCTCGCAACAAAACTTTTGCTAGCTCTTAAGAGATGTAGGCATGCAACTAATTCCTGAAGTGGACTTTAGGCACGTTTGCTAAAATTCTGTGGTGAGTCTAATGCTTAATGTGCTTCTAGAACAATTTGATATTCAACTGGAAGTATGTTTTTATAGCAAATGTTTGATTAGATTTATTTTTTTAAGTAGCTGAAGAAGCAAAGTGCCAGGCTGGAGAAAATGCAGGCCTGTACCTGCATTGATAACAAACTCAGAGCTACCTGCAGAGCTGGAGGAAAGAACTGACACTTCCAAGTTCCAATTTTGGACCACAGCTGAGCTCAAGACAGTTAGAAAGGTCACAGTGGATGCAGAACAGTTGTGCTTCCAGATTCTTTAGGCAATTGAGAACTAAAATAGTTGAGTGTAGGTAGGCTAATATGCTTCTCTGTAATATATATTTTTATGGCATTGTTGTTCTAATATGTAGACTCTCTGCTATAAATGATGACTACCTGTATGTATACCAGAGCTAGAATTTCCACATTTCAGAATAATTTTTCTTAAAATCATAGTCTTACCAAATCCTGTTGTCAGAAGTGCTGTACAGCTCTGTCTCTCCCCAACTCATAGCACTCCTTTCCTCTTTGCTAGCCATCTATGACATTCCTCGTGTGGATATTGGCTCACAACATTTTAGGAGCCCAGAATTGAGTATCGAGATTTTAAATTTGTTGCGGGCCTCAGAACAGATACAGGCCTGGGGTGTTGTTCTTTCCATGCACATGACTTAGGATTATCTGGTAAGATGAAAATGAATATGTTTGTCCCTGCAGGTGACAGAGCTGCGAGGACTGGCCACTATTCTAGTTGGTGTTGTGACGTGTGACAGCATAAACTTCTTTACAACCAAGCCTCAGGCAATCATTGTGGATATAACTGAACTGGGCACCATCAAGCTACAGCTGGAGGTCCTCTGGAAGTAAGTACAGCTTCAAATGAAAAAAACCAAACAAACAAAAACCTCAAAAAAAACCCCCAAAAAACCACCCCAAAACTGGAGCTAAACATTTGAAATAAATTGAAGGCTGCTAAGTATGTCACTTAGTAGCATTCAACATCTTTCTATTTGCAGAGCAGGTGCAGGATAGATAGCAGCCACGTTCTTCCTCACAGCCACCCCAGCTACCATGCCTGATCTGACTCTGTGGGACCAGTCCTCAGGAAGGGAGGGAGGGAAAGGGACAGAAGCTATTTCTATGACCCTTCAGTTCTTTGTGTTGATGTTCCCAGGGCCATGGCTGGTACCACCAACACAAACTGACTAGTGGGCTTTTTACATAGCGTACTACACCTCAGAATGAGCATTCAAGTCTATCTCTGAGCAATGTATCTACATCTGTAAAACATGAGCAATAACCTTGCAGATTATGAAATGAAATAGAAAGTAGCAGCTTCTAGGCACAGTGAAAAAATACATAGTTGAAATTTTAGGATGATCACTGTTACCAGGCCACAATTTGTTAAAAATGAAGCTTTCCCAAAGATTTAGCACCTCCATGTTTACACTATGATTACAGATGTCGATAGAAGGGCTGTATGTGCACTACAGGGAAGCTTGGTTACAGATGCACTTTTAAAATAACTGAGTATTTTCATGGTGCCTGTGATTTGTTAAATTGTTTTTATAATTTAAGTTTGTAAATTTATTTTTGTAGTGGATTACTGATGTTATTAAAAGCAAACTCTCACTTTTGTGGATGCTTCACTGAAACTTTTTCCTTGCTCTAGACACACCACCATAGATTTTTGTGGTGGTAGTACTATTTCTGCTTATGGATCTGTCAGTCCATGCTGAGTCTTGTCTGCAACAAATCGAAATTTTTTAACATGTTTTTAACATGTTTGGTTTTTTTTTAACCCCTTCTACTGTTGTCCAGGGGATAAATCCAGCCATCTTGGTGAAATGCCCAATTAAACAACGGGCACTCTTCACTTTTACTCTTTTATATGGCTTGCAGCAGTCCTCAGTTCTTCCCAACCCAACATGACAAAGAGGCACAAGAACACGGCTCCATAAGGACCTTCTTGAAAGGTCACTTTGGGCTGACTTGTGGGTCTAGTGCTCTCCAGGAAAAGCTGAAACTGAACAATGTTTAGATTAGGAAGAGCAGGAGCTATGCCTTGCAGGCTACACTCACCTATGACTCAGCCTTATACAGCTCTTTTTCTCTGGCCATGCTGGTTTGTTTTCTTAAAAATAATGCAAAAATAAAAAAACCTTGTGTGTGTTGAATATGTGGTCTGCCAAATTTGCCCAGGAGCCAAAAAGTAAGAGGAAAGTTTCCCTGCCCTTAGGGTAAAGTAACAAAATGTATTTTACAATCAGACTTGATATTTCAGGTCTTAATACCCTGTTTCTACTTTTAGTTACCTTTGGAAGCATCGTTTGACTTTAACTTTGTCTCAGTCTTTTAACCACTAACAGGAGAAATGCCACAAAGGTTTTTTGTAGCAATTCCTATTCAAGTGTTGATAAACAGTTCTTGCAGAAAAGCTTTATTGATGAACATACTGTTTTTGGAATGCCTTTTGTGTATGCTGGGGTTCTTGAAATGTACTGTTGACTTGTACATGCGATTGGGCTGAAACATGAGTCTTGGCAACAGCATCTGAAAATTATTTTCAAGCACACACAGTGCTCTAAGTCAATGAGAAATAAACTCACACAGCAGAGTTTTGCCCACACCTGTTGTTTATGACACTTTTTCCTCCTGAGATCTCTCAATGGGCATCAGTATATGCTTTGTTTTGGTGAGGTGCTACAGCTGCTCTGAGACTTTTGAGTCCTCTGTTTCTTATTGAAGAAGCTGAGGCACTAATTAGTTGGGTAACAAAGCCTCATTCCAGAAGCTTGCTGTGATCCTGCATTATATGCTCTAAGAAACTTCCTCTTACTCATGCCAAGTTATGTATGCATTTCTGCTTGAATCTGACAGCAGAGACATTCATGGTAGAGTTATTAAAAACTGTGTGGGGTGGGGATGGTGCTAGTTGTGTTACATATATATATATCTTTTTTAAGTAAAAGTAGCTCTTAAAATGACAGTCCTTTTAAATGAAGGCCAATTAAAGTATTCTATTGTTTGATATTTGCATGTCTTAATATTGGAGAAGGAAGGAAAGAAGAGGAGCAAAGGGTTCTTCTACATCCCCAGAAAAATCTGATGCCTTTTTGTCATCTCTCACCTTGAAACAAACTCATGCCACCAAAACTTGCATTGGCTTTAATCTGGATGCAAAATGATCAAGAGCTCTACGCACAGTTTTAGATTAGAAGGACTGCCGGCAGAACACTCTGCTTGCAGAGATGCTTTTCTTATAAGGGAAGTCCTTTTCCCCATGACTTCAAGCCTAACATCTTAAGAAGCTATGCTTGTGCAGTGAAGGAGACATACTTTCTTGATGCAACTGGGTATAAAATCTGTTTTTTTACAAATGGCACATTTATAGTGCAGTCTGGAAGAGATCCCTTCTACTCTCTTCTTTTTAACCCACACAAATGGCATTTAAGAGAGATTCACTTAATTTACTTTTGCTGGATCTACTTGCTTGACTTTTGTCACTGTCACTGACTTGCATAAATAATTATGCACATAAGTTGTTCTTCCAAAAGGATTGTGTGAGGAAAACCCCTTCCTATTCTAGGATATTGCATCGTTTGTCAGATAACAGCCCAAGTCTCCAAAGCAAGTGATAGTTGTGACTAAATTTTCTAAAAAAAAAAAAAAAAAAAAAACAAAACAAAACAAACAAACAAAAAAAAAAACCCCAAACTCAACAAAATCCAAAACCAACCCACCCATCCCAATTTAAATTATATTGACACTTGATTGTTGCAGTAGCTCACAGCTCAGAGTGCAGCTTTTGATTGGCAAGATGAGCACTTCTGTGGTGTTTGGGACAACCATCACCCAGCTTTTAGAGTTGGCAACAGCTGAGCTGGGAGCAGGGTTAGAGGTGATGCATTTTCTTTGGGAGTTAATCCTCACTTGGAATCTTTCAGCGTATGAGAAAGCTCTGGCTGCATGTCTCTGCTGTGTCTAAGTTTTGTGAAATGCGTTGGTATCCTACCAAGTGGATTCTCCAGAGTGCTTCTGCACAGAACTGGCAGGCTCCTCCTCTTTGACAGCCTGTTTGCTGAAGTTGCTTACAGAAGAGAGAAGCTGACTGGTGATAACTCAGGGTGTTTCTATTTTCAAAGAGAGAGCACTCAAAATAACAGCTGCTTTTTTCTTTGATTTAAGGATAGCTAAACAAATCCACTTGATTTGCCCAAACTTCCCTGAGAGGCAAGCTTTCAATCTGCTTTGTGAGAAATCCAAATGTAGATCACTCTTCCACTTCAAAATGTATATTTTCTTTAAATAGGCCACTAGTCTTCTGGGCTCTAACAAAAGTTCCTTCAACTCCTTTATAGATTATGCCATCAGGAGTGTGAATGAGCTTGGGCCTGTTGCAGAACAGCTTTTTTGGCCAGTTTGGCAGAAGACCTTGGGTTTTTTTGCCAACCAAAACAGCAGTCTGAATTCAGTCTCTCACATGAAGGACAAAGAAAAAGCCTGTATTCTCTTCAGAACTTCAGTTAGCACCCCGTACTGGGATCTAAGGGTACCATCTAGCCAGAACCACTCTTGTAATTTCTGCCTGCTTTGAGCATGTGCTGGCCTGGCTCACAGGGGTTCATGGAGTCTGAGAAAAAAACCTTAAGGGAGGATGAAAAAAGGAAAGTCTGTTTTTTTGGATACATATTTACTGGCAATCCTGCTTTTATAGATGAAAACTTAAGTGAATAGGTAGTTGCTTATGCAGGTATCTTTAGGCAGTAGTCCATCAATGCAGCTCTGCTTTTGATGGAAGTGGTATTTCGTAGCTTAGTCTTGTGATAATCTGTACTAACCTTGAAACTGGTGCTTATTATGCTTAATGGGTAAGAGAAACCTAACAACAATCACACAGTTAAAATTGCATGGGCATCTTCACCTGTGTTCAATAGGGGGGAAAAAAGAAAGCTCATAATTAACAGCGAGTCCAATCCAGTTGACCAGAATTGTGTTTGCAAGTCTCTATTCCCAGGCTTAGCAGTGGGAATCAGACAGGTCTGTCCACCAAGAGCCCTTCTGGCCCAGTGGTATTTAATACATGGAGCAACTGGACAAAAGGGGAGTGATTAGGGCACAGTCTTGGCAGTGGGAGAAAGGAATGCAGATCTTTTGGGGATGAAGACTGAATTGAGTTCATCTCTGCCTGATTATTCATGTTCCTCTGAGAACATAAACCAGGAAATGTCCTCCTTACACACCCAACAGAAAAATGCAGCAGGGTGAGGGAAATGGTAGAAATCTCAAGCACTTCATCCCTTGACACATTTGGTTATGACAGAATATCTTGCTGGGAATCCATGCTGAGTGATGGCAAGGCTGAGGCACCTCTGAATGGGTGGGTGCAAAGCTTCTGATGTTGTGGGAGGTTCAAGCTAGGAAACACAAACTCTGGGGAACTGTAAACCCCTTCAAGGTCAGGCTGGGCATGTGTGTTTTGAACCTGAAGACTGAAGTCCTCTAATGGTGCTAAGGCAAACTAAAGGGGAGTTATGTGCTGCATTTACACTGGCCTTAACGATGATGGTGTTGTAGTGTTATACATTTAACACCAATGTAATTAGTCACAACCAAAGGCCAACGTGTTTGTCAGTTTAGAAATAGAACGGGGACAACAAAGATGATCAGAGAAGTTGGGCCGCTTCCATTTTTTATAGAACTTTTCAGTCTTGACAAGGTGTTGATGGATAATACTGTAGAGGCATGTAGATGTTCACTGTGGGGAATGTGGAAAGGAAATGATCAGCTGCTCTTTCTCTCAGTACAGCCACAGAGACCTCCCTCCCCAGTCAAAGTACGAGTTCCCCAGTGTAATGTTAAATACTGACGTTTCTGCGTGCTTTTGACCTACGCAGAGGTTTTGTGTCAATGATTTCAGGAAGTGACTAGACAAACTAAGGAAAAGTGCGTGACAATTAAAGGCAATAGTCTGCTTGCAAAGTCTGGTGCATGACAGATCTAAGCTATGGTTTGCCTCAAAGCTGGGTATGTGTCTGGGGAAAGCCTACTACATTTGACTGATTTCTTCTGCTTTTCCTCTGAATATCCCCTACTGGCTCCTGTCAATGTCAAGGTGCTGGGAGAGGTGGATTCATAAATCTGTCCCAGTATGACGTTTTCTTTGCTGTACAAATGTGGAACAAGAGATGGATCATGCCCAAAGAGCTTACAATCAAGGGATAATAGATACTTCAGAGCAGACTTAATTCGTTCCTTCACCCTTTGCTTTGTTCTCTTAACTTGTTATCTTGCAGTAATAGGGAGCATGCGCTTCTTTGGAGGGCAGCTGAATAGGGTTTTGCTGTGTTTTGCTAGGGTTTGAGTAATTCTCAAAGTGGCTAAACAGTTTTAGCTTGTTATTCCTGTCCCTTTCCTCCAAAGTGTCATTTTGCATTACTGCATTGCTATATTAAAAGCTAAAAATGAAAAATCTGAGGAATGGATCCCTGTGACTCTCCTTAAGAAATGCCATGGATGGGAGTAATTTGCTTCCATCAGTAAACATAGCAGGCTTTGGCTAAAAGGCTCTTACTGTCAGAAACCTGATTTATTTTCTGCATAGTGAGACAATGCAGATGGTCATTAATGTGACTCCATGGAACTGGCTTGTTTGATGAACCCCAGCTGGGTGACACTGGTTAATTTAGCCAATTAACCTATATTAGGCAAGCTCACACAGCATTACCTCTGTGCTGAGGAACACAGTGATGTGTTGTACTGCAGGGTGCTGTTGAGAATTGTCCCTGGGCGACATGAGAAGCTAGAGAGAACTGGAGCTCTGCTTTTCAACTTCTGCTAGAGAGCAGAAGCTAATGAATGTAATTCATTAGTCCTAATTATTGTTTGGATCTTTTCAGCCTTCTAGGGGGTTCTATATTGTACAGCTCAATGCAGCTGACTTTATCCTACTGTTGGGTCATTATATTCATATAGATGAGATTTCATATTTGTTATAAACAATGCACTCTGTTTTTCCACTGAAGCACTGGCATTTTGAAAAAACTTTCTTTTGGTGCCACAAGGCGTATGAGTAGGGAACAAAACCATGCAGGAAAAAAACCAAACTTGCTTTACTTAACATTTTCCAACCAAAATGAATCTGTTTTCCCTCTCCTGGGTAGCTGACTTGCATTTTGGGAGACAGTTCATCCAAGTTTCCTTAGGCTGCTTTGCAAAGGAGTTGGGAAATTAATGGCTGTGATGTAGTAGGTAATTGGGAAGTCTTTAGAGCAGGGCTTGTCAAACTCCTGTACACCATAGCTAGTGTCTTCTGGGGCTATAACTGAGCTCATCCATGACTGTATGAACCACATAACTTGCTAGATACCACTGAATAAGCGTTCTCTGAAAGGAGTTGTTTATTAAATTTTAAGGATGATGTTTTTTAGTGGCTTTTCCAGGTGATGTGTGCTCTGCAGGAGGGAAATTAATGACAGTTTTCTTTTATTACCTGTGTTACATTTGTTTCCTATCTGATATGGTGTCTATGTCACTAGCTGTCCAGTGGCTGTCAGCCAGCAGCCTGTCCTGTACTTGCAGCACTGGTGGCTCTGCAGGACACTGCAGAAGGGTGGAGAGCACTTCAGACTTTTTGCCTGTTGGGCTCTTCTTCCAAAGACTGCAGCACAGGTCTCTGTTTAAAGGGTGTTGAGAATTTTGTGTAAAATATACAACCTTTTCACCTACGTCTTTCTCTGCTTGTGCAAGCCTAGGTGCTGGTCAGAGAGGCAGTCTCTCTTTCCTTGTGTTCCCTGTATTGTTTACTGAATGTTACAGTTCAAATCCTAAATTGCTGTTCCTGCTGCGAAATGTTTATGTTCTGGTCTTACTGACACTTAGGCCTCTGTGTCTTCTGCTGCAGCCCCTTTGACACAGAGAACCTGTTTTTGTCACCTGGAACCACTGCCAAGTTTTCTGTGGGTAGCAGGAAGAGCTCGTTATACAACTGGACCCCACCAAATACTCCCAGCTTCAGAGAGAAGTACTACCTGGTGAGTATGCTGATGAAACCAAGATGCAAAGCACAGACCTGAGACTTGATTTTTGTATTGGATTAGGCTATTGAGGAACACACTCAGAAATGTGGAAATGTAGTGCTCCAGGGCCATTGCTGTTTATTTTGGGGATTCCTTATTTTTTTCTTTTAACCTCTATTATTTTGAGTTTCATTTTACATTTTGTCAAAGGGGAAAAAAACCCTGCCAAATGTCTTGGCAGGCAGAGTTGTAGGGATGTGGGCATCTGCTCTAATAGTCTATGGTGAGAATCCAATGAGGAACTGATCTGTCTTGGTAGCCTTAGAGCAGAATGGTGCCTTAGAGGTGCTGTGTGAAACAAGCCTTCCTCTTCCTCAACCCCACTTTTTGCCAAGTGTAGCCCAGGGGAATAGAAAACCCCGTCCTCTTTCTCATTCATTCAACAGGGTTTTGTTTTAAGGTTTGTTTTATATGATCCTGTTAATTCCATCATACATCTCAAATACTGATAACATTGTATATACGTTCCCCTACCATCAAGTCTTAAGTCATGTTTGGCATTGCCTTACCAAGGCAGCAGAATATGCAGTCTCCTTCAGAAAGGTTTATTATCTGTACAAGGTATTTTGGACTCTTAGAAAATGAACATTTCCTCTAACCACTACATTCACATCCTGTCCTGAGCTGATGTGACATGAAATCTGCTTGGCAAGGTTCTTTTTCCAGAAACAATTTTTTAGCTCTCTTGGTAACTTTAATCCAAAAGATCTAAAGCCCAGTAAATATTGCTGCTCTTAGTTCAGCCAGTAGACTTTCAGTGCTTTGTTCTTTCAATAGTTTCTTTTGTTCAGTCCGTGCTGGCCTGGCTCCCTCGTGCAGGAGAGCCCTGTGGTTTTGATCAGCTTGGGCGCGTGTGTTTCCAAGAACAGGAAACTGTAGTTCTGTCTTGGGCGGTGTGTCATGCTTCTCAATTGTGTATGTGCTTACTTACAAATCTGTTTGCTGCAGTCTGTTTTGCAACAAAGGCAGAACCAAGGGGATGTAAGTGATGAAGCTCGGCCTCCAAGCATATTGAGCTACTTGGCTGCTTGTGATTTTGATGTACATGGGAGGAACAAGCCTCACAATCCTGCAGAGGCAAGTGAGGCAGATTCATTGAGCTCTGAGGATCAGAAAGGGACAGAATCCAGAAATACAACTCCAGCCCTAGACCATAGGACGTTGCCATCAGTGATTATTCAAGAGACTTGTGCAGAGGAGCAGCAGCATCCTCTTCAAAATCACACAACTCTGGATATCCTGAAGAAGACTCCGTGTGTGGATGGATTTCCAAATAATCCATCTAGTTTTCTGAATCGTCATAAAGGTAGTAGAGATTCTTTCAACCAGACCAGAAATCACCATCTGACAGAGCAAGAGGACATTAGTCAGAAAAGCTTGAATGCTGCAAATAACCTAAAACTGGATGGATGTACAAAGTCAATTGATAAGACGCTCCAAGAAGTGTTAAACTTGCTGAAATTACATGATGTGGGGCAAGCTCAACTGGAGAAATTGGAATACCAGGTTTCATCTCTGAGGGATAAATTAAAGGTATGGTGGTGTTTTACTCTTGGTAGATGGTGTAGCTTCCACTGTTACTCCTAAAACTGTAGAAGGTCCATGATGCTGTGGTGGATTTGACTTAATGATGGGTCAAGGGCATGTTCCCAGACAGTAAGTTGGGCCACCAGAGGTCAGGCACTACTCAGAAAAGACAGCTTGGTGAGCTTGCTGCACGGGAGTACTGTGTGGCACAGCACCTCTCAGAGACAGCCTTCAAATGCTGTGTGCAGATCAATAATCTGGGAAAAGAGATTAAGAAACTGCATGCAGTCAAAGTGGAAACCAGTCTAGGCTAAGCAGAATCTGAACTGTGTGTCAGAGCAGCTACATTTTGGTTTGCTTCTAATTTTTTTGATGTTTTTTAGATTTAGTGAGCTTTGAGATGACTACATCAGCTAATCAAACCTAATGTTTCTCTAGGTTCATCTAGCTTTTGCAGGCAGTCCAGTCTGTCTGACAAGTCATATGATGCTGAAAACATTTATTTCTTTAGAGGAAAGGTCCTGGAGAAGATCTAACTTTCCTGATGTGTGAAGAATGAAATCAGAAAAGCAAACTGATTTGTTATTAATTGTTATTTGAAAAACAGCAAAGAACTAATGCAAAATGTCTTTATAACTACAAATAACACAATTTTCCCTTCCATTCCATCAACAGCTAAAGACACTTCATCACAAACATTCATCTATGGAAAGTTTAATGGTGGAGACTGTACTGGAAAGTTTTGACTTTTTAAATGCTGACTGTAGTGCTGATGAGCTTTCGTTATTTGGAAGTATAAGAACAGCCAGTGTCAGGTATGTATCTGCAGCACTTCATTATAGGGAACAAGGGAGAGGGGCAAGGAGGGCTCATCCCAGGAATGCTTACTGATACACTGTGCTTGGCTAAGTTATGATTGTGCAGAGCTGCTGTTGGTATGAACATCCAGGAGAGAAACCAGTTGGTTGGTTGTTTTTTTTTTTTAATACTCTGAGGTTCATAATTCAGGCCACCTACCAGACTGAAATGGCAGGAAACTTAAACTGAACTTATGGAAAACATTGCAGAACGATGCCTGCAGGATGTGATGGAAACCCTGACATGTAGGACTGCTAGAAATGGACTGCAGGCAACAGGCTTATCAGGATGACGCTGAGCTACGAGTAACTTCTAGAGCTCTTCTACCTGTTCTTTCTTTTGGATTCAGTTTTGCAAGTTGCACAGCACTGAAACTTACAGTCCAGAGCTATGAGCCTGATCCTGGAAGATTTACTACGCTCCCAGTATCATTGAGTCGGGAGAACACCAAGGGTTTTGTCTGTTATATGTGCTGCTTTTGCAGTTCACCTGCTGCAAATGAGCCAGCAACAAAATTCATATTATCTGGAAGCATCTTTTCCTAGTATTGATTCTCTAAAATGGGATTTTGTGGGATCAACTGATCTGGGATTACTGTCCTGGAATGAGTTTCAGAAATAAAGTCCTCATGTGTTTAAGAAGTGTTTAAATGCAATAAAAAGCAGTGTTATCTGTTAAGCGACACTTGGTTTGTACTTTTGCAAGTTGCTTGAAGGTTAATATTGAGACTGCACATCTGCATATTCATTTGGTGATGAGGTAATGTTTTAACTCCTCTTTCCCCTCATCTCAACAGCACATACAATGACAACACGCTTCAGTCCCTGAGCTGTGACGTGAGAACAGAAACAAGAGATGTAACTACTGGTGATGACAACTTGGACACACTTCTGATAACTCATCTGAAGCTGTGCAAAGGTCTTTTGCAGGTAAGGA
The DNA here is from genome assembly GCF_000700745.2 of Antrostomus carolinensis. Taxonomy (NCBI): domain Eukaryota; kingdom Metazoa; phylum Chordata; class Aves; order Caprimulgiformes; family Caprimulgidae; genus Antrostomus; species Antrostomus carolinensis. The sequence goes on from NW_010326428.1 coordinate 45,235, forward strand.
GTAGCCTCTGGGTTTCCAAGGCACTGGTTGTAATTGTTGATTCTGATTACAGACAAAAGTGAATATGTAGCTGGTTCTTTTATAATAGCAGAAAGGCCCACAATAGAAATGGAGTCCAAAAAATGCAGTGTATACGTGTGCCTGCACTGAACATGTCAGACAAAACTCTACTGCTTTTTTTAACCTCTGGGTTTTGCTGAAGCTCTAAATAATACCTGTGTGCCCAATGCAGGCTGCTAAGGCAGTAGGACAGATTTGGGTTGAATTGTGTATTGATAGCAGGTCGTAAGTTTTTTAATGAATGAAAAACTGCTACTACTTGAAAGAAACTACTAGCATCTAGGGCAAGAAAGAACTCTTCTCGCCCCTTGAAAACCTCATTCCTCAATTAATTTCAATTGTAGTGCTCAAGCACATTATCATCCTCAAAGTATTACCTCTGATGAGGACGGGCAGCAGAGGACAGTGTAACTGTCAGTATTGATCTGCTGCACAGTTGTTAGTGGACAGCAGCAGAGAATGTCCAGTGTTGGACAGCCTGTTCCAGCATAATGTGACTTACTCATCCTGTTCTGCTGAGCAGCTTTGCACTCAGAAGTGACCTAACCATGCTGTGGTGGGAAGGGAGCCCTTCTGCGAGCAGCTGGGGTGTTTTCTTGCAGATTTTAGAAGTTTGATTCTAACAAACAAATCCTCATTCATCTTGATCTTGATACTGCCTTTGTTTCAGCTACTGAGATAATCATGTTGCATTTCAGAAACTGAGGTCACCAAATGTAGCCCAGGTTGTCCAGGAGAGCATTTTGGAAGAAGTATCCAAGCAGACACGAGTCCTGGGGGACGTCTTGGATATGTCTGTGGAAGAAAGTGAGTAACTACCAGGCATGCCAGAGATGTGAGAGGTACCCAGACACATCAGGATTTCATTTTAAATTCCTTATAATTAAATAATTAAACCTAATTAAACAGCTCTTATATCTAGATTCTTAGAAAATATAGACCTCATCTTTTGTTTTTTTTCCCATGTAAGGAAGGAAAAGATTTGAAGAAGCTTGGCTCAAAGAAATAGTAGCTGAACTGGTTTGTCTTAAAAACAGGGATGTTATCTATGATGGAGTTTGCAATTGAAGAACAGCAGAGTAGCCTTAATAAAATCCTCTTTTCTATCCATTCTTTTACTTAGTAAGCAAACAGCCCTACTTCTGTGTGCATTTGCAAAAAAAAAAGTTGCTGTGCGATTTTCCCCATCGCAGGCCTTCCCCCAGCTAAATTCTTCCATTGACTGTTGGATATGACACGATGATAAAAGCACAGTGGGAGACTTTGAAGGCTTTTGTTCTCGTCTTGGTAAATGTAGTGGCAAGAATGCAAATTTTAGTGGGAAGCATTTGCTGACAGGTTTTGTCCTGAAGGATGTAAGAATAAACTGTTCCCTAGAGCAAGGCTCTGAAGGGCCTTTGGCACAACACGATGAGGAAAGTGTAGGAATCTCAAATGCAGAACACAGGTTCAACATCTCTGTAGGTGAGAGTGAGAAATGATAGTGAGAAACCACAGGGTATTGCTTCAAGTGCTCTTCTGAGTGTTTGAAGAAAGAAAGTCTGCCTCAGCCATGCACTGAGGTTCAGGGCTCTCCCCTTGTGCAGGTATGTATGACAGCAGCTCTGAAATGCTTGGAAACAGCACATCTCTTCCTGGTAGAAGTGGAAACAGTTAAACTCACAGAAAGTTCTTCTGAAACTTGACTCAGATGCGGGGATAAAATGAATAATGAGAGGCAGGAGAGTTGCTAGGCATCTCATTCAGGTTTTATAATCACCGTTTAGGAGCTCAACCCAAGCTTGGTGAAATCAATGCTTGCAGATGTTATAATACCGGCAGCAAATCTCCAGCTTTGAACAAAGCCATCTACAGAACACAAATACAAGTTATGCTGACACATCTCTAGATGTGCCATCTGGTGCCTAATTTCTCATGTAAAATCCCAAATCCACTAGAGCTCGCTAGCTTTCTAAATGTGATTATGATTATTTCCCCCCCCTACAGTTATTCAGAAGATTAAAAAGAAGAAACACTATCTGAAAATCTGGAGTGATCTTGCAGAGCCTGGCAGCATCTTGCTTGCTTCAGCAGAAAGATTCCGCCATGTACTAAAATATACGTTGACACTCAAAGTGAAGGAAAAATATCCCAGACAATTAGAAGCAGGTACCAGTCTGTTTCTTGAAAGCAAGGCCACTCTGGTTTCATTTTATTTTATGGCTAAAAATTGTCCTTGTGCATTTTAAAATAAACTAACCAACCTTTCATTTTCTCATTTGTTCTTTTCTGTGTTACTTTTCAGTACTGCAGAGGTTGCTAGAGCAGATCATCACCTGTGACGGGCTGCTCCCCTCTCTGTACCTCCAAACAGAACCGGTTACTTTATTCCAATTTTACAGCTACCTGGAGAAACACCACATTGCCAGCTTGGAGAAACACTTGGGAAAACTTGCTAAAGAAGGTAACAGCACTGCTTGGCTCCTTTGCTTGAACTCACAAGCCCAGCAGCTGGCTGTTGCTCTCCAGGTTACTACTCAAGATCTACTTTCAGAGCAGACAACATCCCAACCATTGCACTGGCAATTTCTTTCCATTTTAACTTCCCTTATAATCGTGCAGTTTTAATTAGAACAGGAAAGACAGGCTTGACTCCCATATCTAACAGGATAGAAACAAAACAGGTGTGAAGAATGGGTTTATCTTAAGTGCCCTAAAAAGTAGGTTCTCTGATATTCTGAAGTTAAAGCAGAAACAGAGTTGGCAGCAATCTACAGCTGGATTGAAGGACTGAGTAAATGTCTGTAGCTTTGTGTGACTGTAGCAGTTGTAAGCAGACACAGATAATAGCAATAAAATTTGAGAGGTTACTAACGTGCATTTTCTAGCACGAGGTAGCCAGTGTCTTGCTGAAGCCTAGTCCAACATATGAAAGTAATTTAAAACTTAGTCTGTATCAGAAAAGAATTATTTTAAAAGTACTCCTGATACTGGCTGCATCTTTATTCTTATTTTGATGCAGATGACTCAGCTGGTGGGGGACTAAGAACTTGTGCATTGCTAGTCAGTGAAAAAGACCTGGAACATGCTTCAAATTGAAACTGCCAATTCGGTGTCTGATTTCTTATTTATCTAGAGGGTTTTCTATTTGACCAGTACAGCTAGATCTTTCCGAGATGTTTGAAAGTACTTTGCTTGATCATGTTTTCCTTGTTTTACAATCAGCCTGTTTGTCCTAATGCCCAAAGGTGTAGGAGCCCTTTTGGACTGTATGTGGTACTCGATGCACCTGGATCCTAAAAGGACCAGGGGGCTTTGCTGCATCCTGTGAACTAATATTGTGACATAATCATCTCTGCTCCGTTTGTCAGACAGTCTTGGTGTAGGAGGAAATGAAACAATGACAGGGAAAGAAGACAGGATGGTCAAAGGGGCAGTTGTCCTGATTTGCTTCCTGCCACGCTTGGCTACTTATTAGCCTTGTGAATAATGACATGTGGCTGAAGGAGACTGAATTAGAGAGGAGTCTGTCTTCTCTTGCTAATGTCTTCATTTGTCAGTTGGTGAAGCTGGGTCCTTTCCCTTGCAGTGATGCTAATTGAGGAGCTGCAATGCCCAGGACGGCTGAAGACTCTTAAAAAATTGAGAGGAAAGCGACTGAACAAACTCCAACCTCTGCCGCAGACTTTACGGCTACTTGGGATTTTGCAGCTAGACGACAACCACCGCGTCAGCAAAGCAGCCACATCCTGCCTCTCCCGTGCAGCAGCAAACAAGAATTTTAGGGAAAAGGTAAAGATTGCAGTTCTTACCAGCTTGTCTAAATAGATGCTGAAATACACAGAACTTGTTTTATCCTAGAAGAGCACTGTTGTCCTCTCTGCAGTTCGTTAATCTATTAACTAGAACCTAAACTACATCAGGTGGTTTGTCTATATCCTTTATTCAGTATCAGATAGGTAAAACAGTGTCAGTCTGAATCTGAGGGCTTGATTACACTTTTTATAAAGCCTTTCTCCTTATTTTCTTCTCTTTTTTTGTTTTCATGTAGGCTCTCTTCTTTTACACTGATGTTTTAGCTGACTGTGATGCAAGACTCCAGCAAGCTGCATGTTTGGCCCTTAAAAACCTCAGAGTAAGTATCTACAGCTCTACTTTGGTTGTGCAGAAGTGTATCTAGTTTTTTGGTGGGGGTTTTTTTGTTTGTTTGTTTTAAGATGATAGGGTTACTTTTTCAGCTTCCTTTTTTTTGGAATTAATTAATTCTTTGGCTGCCAAAATGCCAAACTATTTAATCCTATTATTCGCAAGGCAGCAGGCAGAGGGAGCTGCAGGCATCTTGGCCTGTCTCGATTTGATCTGGCAGGCACAGTGCACTGGCAGGAAGGATGTTCTCCAGCTTCTACAATCCTCTTAGTGGTGAAGGACCACAGACACTGTCTGACTGGGGGACATGTAGCATGTAGAAAAATTAACAAGTCAGCTATATATGGAGCCAGCTTTAACTATAAACATTTAAAGTTAAACCAGTTCATCTTTTTTTTTAACAATAGCTGATTATAGTCAGAAAATAAAAGGAATATTTGCATTGCTATTGTAAGAAACTGTCCGAATAGATTGAAAGTTTTCCAGCAGCCACAAGTCTGTAATAAGTTAGTTTGTGCACAAGGGATTATTGTGAGTACAGTTTCTACAAACACGTAGTCACAAGACAGGCTGAACAAATCGGGGTCTTATTGGCAAAGTCAGTTTTGAAAGCAACTGTTGCCCTCGCACAACCCGCGTTAACTCTTTCAGTGAAGGTCCTGGTTGCTTTATGCTAATTCAGTGGTACTGCAGCAGTGAAGTGTACCCTTGAACTTCGACGCTTTTTCATGCTCTAAAACAGGAGAGAAAGTAGCAGAGGTGAAATCATGCTCAGAAAAAGTAACTGCAGGCTGATATGATGGGGGAGAAAGGAAAGGTCACAGTAGAATTCAGATGCAAGAAGAGATCATGGAATCATAATGTTCTGAGTTGGAAGGGACCCACAAGGATCATCAAGTCCACCTCCTGTCCCTGCACAGGACAATCCCAACATTCAGACCATGTCCCTGAGGGCCTTGGCCAAATGCTGCTGGAATCTTGTCAGGCTGGTGCCATGAGCACCTCCCTGGGGAGCCTGTTCCAGTGCTCCACCACCCTCTGCCTCAAGAACCTTTTCCTCATGGCCAACCTCACCC
>NW_010326428.1:50736-67059 GCF_000700745.2 Antrostomus carolinensis
CCCCAGTGCAGAGCAGAGCGGGACGATCCCCTCCCTGGCCCGGCTCGCAGTGCAGTGCTGGGTGCCCCCAGGACACGGGTGTCCCTCTTGGCTGCCAGGACACACTGTTGGCTCATGTTCAACTTGCCATGGACCAGAACCCCCAGGTCCCTCTCTCAGGACTACTCTCCAGCCTCTCCTTCCCCAGGCTGGGTGTGTGTCCAGGGTGGCCGTGTCCCAAGTGCCAGATCTGGCACTTGCCCTTGTTCAAATTCACACAGTTGGTGATTGCCCAGCTCTCTAATTTATCCAGATCTCTGCAGGGCCTCTCTGCCCTTGAGTGTCCACAGCTGCTCTCAATTTGGTGTCACGGGGAGCTGGTATGAGTATGTATGTGTTTACCTTGTAAAAAATGTTCATCAGAATGCTTGCTGAAAAGCTACTGTTGCAATTTTTTCTTGTCTCAAACAGGGTGTTGAGAGCATTGAGCAGGTTGCCCACCTGTGCCAATCTGAAACGGAGGAAGTCAGGAATGCAGCCAGGGAAACGACGATCTCCTTTGGTAAGTCTTTCGTACAACTTGAAAATACAGATTCTGAAAAAGCGATGTGAAATAGGGCAGAAGCAGAAGTTCAGCCTGAGCACGTCTAGGACAATGGTTGTTTAATGAACAGCTGTTTTGTACCATTAAGATAAACTTGGTACCACATATAATAACCAAAGGCTCCCATTAAAGTTTGTAGAACCAGATCAAGGAGATTTCTGTAGGATAAAGTGCTTTAAAAACCGCTAAACTTTTAAAAAGGTGGCAGATAAGTACTGAAAGTGCTGACAGTGCTGCTGGAGCACTTAGGAGTAGTACTGGCATCAGCAATTTTCTCCTTCTAGATTCTGTAAGAACATTTGAACCTGACAGATCACAATAAAGTCTCTTCTAAGCTCTGAGATTAGCTAAGATGATTTAGAGACCTTTAGTGTATCAGAACAACAAGAGACTCTTTGGACCTGCTAATCTCTTCTAGCCACCTAAAAACTAACTGTAGTTACTTCTAATTTTGATGTTCTATCCTTCTTCAGATGGTTCCACGCTGAATGCTGGAGGGGTAAAGAGTACAAGCAAAATGGTTTTATATTGGTTCATTATCTGTCACTTCACCTGAACTCAGATCACCAGTGGAGCTGATGAACTGTCAGTGCTCCCAGTTTGCTGCTGCCCAGGTGTTTGTACTGAGGGCACAGGAGAGCTGCCTGGGCTCAATTCCTTAATGCCCAGTGGCTGGAGGGGATGCCCAGTTATCTAGGGGACAGTAATTTCCCTGTTCTGTTCTTCCTAAAAATACTTCACGTTTGGTTCTGGGGATCTCCAGCCTTGCTTCACAGAAACACTCAGACTCACATGTATTGCAAAACAAGTTTTCCAACTGCCATGTTCCAAATCGTTGCTCATGTGACAATGGTTACAAAAGGCCTGATTTGCTATGTGGCCTCTAGCAGTTTTGGGAAAACTATTCCCTTAGAGATGTGTTTGTCACTGCTGAGATTTCATGTTGGCTCTGAACAAGGTCACAACAGAAGTATTTCTAGAGCATCACTTTTCTCAGGGTGTTTCAAACTGCTTTCCCTTCCTCAGCATGGGCTGTATCTTCTCTTTCCCCATAGGTGAAAAGGGACGGCAAGCCTTTGAGAAAATGGACAGGATTTGCTGTGAATTAAGAGAAACTGCACAACAAGAGGCTGAAATTGAAATCACAGTGTTTTAGTGGAATATGAGGAGCTGAATCACACTGTCCTCACAGCCACATCTGGGTACCTGAAGATTTCCAGTTGTTTATCAGGGTCTGGTTTACTCGTGCCCTGCTGTGTACGTGCTGCACACTGACAGAGCACAGGCTTGTTTCTGAGGGGGGGGTTTGCAGTCTGCACCAAGCAGACTGGGAAATACCAAGTGCCAGACAAATACAAACCAGGATCTCTTAACAGATGGAACCAGATGGTCACTTGAGTTAAAATCCCCATCTCACTGGAATTATCTGCCCCTGCTCAAACTGTAAGCTGAATATGATCTGTTTTCCCATAAAGTGTTTTATTAATTTGGTATTTTTCAAAAAGGAGAGAAATAATTGTTCTCTAAGAGTCCATCTAGAAGCTAGCAGATAACAGATCATTTACATCACCTGCCATATACATTAGAAAAACCTTGCAGCATTGCTTGGTGGTTGCCTTTTCTTGTACAGTTTAGTTGCAGAAGGAAGGCTCGTTACTTCAAAAGCCAATTTCTCCAGAACCACTGCAACTTAGGCCAGGTTCAAGCAAGGGCTGACCAGGATGGGCAAGTGCATGTCCTCAGCAGGTCAGAGCAGGAAGGTGTGTATATGTGTTGTGTTTGCCATGTGCAGGTCTGACTGACATATGGACAGCTCTGTATAAATTGTTTTGTTGGTTGGTTTGTTGTTTTTTTTTTTTAAATTATTCATTTAGTCATAGATCAGGATTTCTCATAATCACACCCCCATTGTCAGGCTCCTTACTGAACACTTTTTTAACTTAGTGGAGGGTAGCCATAAAGAGAAGCCTGGCTTTCAGGTGAAATACTTGAAAGGGTTGGGCTTGTGTGTATATGTATTTTATATATATATATAAAACTTTTCTATTCAGTATTTATTTGTTGGATTTTTGTACTGTTTTCTAAAATTCTAATAAAACATTTGACTCAAGTTCCTGCAAGTGTTTCACAGTGATGTGCTTGCAGCATTGTGGATGGGTACAGGGCAATAACCATACTTAACTGACAGATCCCAGAGCTGGCTGGGCAGTGCCTCAAGCACCTGGTTCTGTTTTCCAGCTCTGAAATGTTCAGGATTGTGCCACTGAAATAGGCTGAGCTACTCTTCTGCTCTTGGTATTGAGTTTGAAATGCACATCTTACTGGTACAGCTGCAGGCTTTAGTGATGAGCTCTGACTCGCAGGACTGCTGAAGCTATTCCATAGCAAAGTCAAACTTAACAGGCTGCTTATCTGTGCTGTAACTCTGCTTTTAATGTACAGATTTATTTAAAAACAGGGGAAAGAAGTTCTACTTTGGTAAATTCTCTGCTTCCCCAGGTCTAGAAGGGGAAAGGGAAGCAGCTGGTGACTGGTAAGAGATGGGGCAGCCTCATCAACTTTTTCCATCAGACAACAGTCTGGGGCTGGCAGGTTCTGAGGGGCAGAGCCTGTGTTAGTACCACTTCATCAAACTACTGAAACTTCTCTTTTCAAGCACCTCTCCTCCATTTGTAGCCTTCCTTAAAAACAGAAACAGAAAGGTAAATATTTTATTCCAAACAACATGAAAATTTGACCTGCAGCTGTTGTAACATCTCTGAGATATCACAGAGAGACACAGGATACTCATTTTGCTTTCTTTTAGTGGAGTTCTGACCTACAGGTGAATTCTGACAGTAACATTTAAATAACTTTACCAAAAAAAAACCCAACACCAAATACCATGTTAACCCAGAGCTGTAAGTGGTTCAAAACAGGAGCCAGTGGCTCCAGCCCCGAGAAGACAGGAACCAATAAGACTCTTATGTACATTCTTTAAAAAAAGAATTTTATTGTTACAACTAAAATGAGAACTGAAAACTTGTATGGGAAATTGAAAAACTGTACAATTTTACTGTAACCTGTGAGGTCTTTGCAGCGGCTTACACAAAAGACAAGATACCTGAAAATGTATTATACCAAAACATTGAGCTTTTTTGGGTTTTTTTTTTTAAATTTTTTTAAAAAAAGTTTATTCTATGGCAATCTGTAAAAAAAGAAAGACCTGATGAGTAAATATTTGCTTAAGGCATATAGCAGAGCAGCTCACTAACTTTCTAACAGGTTTAACATGGATATTTGTCCATTTTCCAAGAACAGGTTAACCAATACACCCACTTTGAAACGCTACTGTATATACACACCCAAACTACTACATACATATACAGGACATCAGAACAAAAATGTTTACAGGTCAGTATTTAAGCCTTATGCACACCTCACTGTGCTCGGGGGCTGCTCCCCTGTCTGTCCCTGGACAGAGTAAGTTCTGGATTTGGAACAGATGAAAGAAATGGCAAAATACAGGGGCAGAAAGGGGGTGTTCACAACTTCAGCAGCTGCTGAAACTTTCTCTCATCAGAATAATCTGCAAGTGAATTATTCTGGATTTAACAGAAGGATACTTTGCTCTCCTGTCAAGCTTAAATTTAAACTATTTCCTCTTGGGAACAGTACACTATAGGTATTTTTTGTTTGTTTACTTTTTAAATGGGCCACCACTTCGGGAGCCTCCAGCTCAAAGCACACACTGTCCCGATCTTCTGAAAGAGATTTCCTCTCCCTCCTCCAGTGCAGCTCTGGAGGCAGCACAGCGTCTCCTACCCAGCAATCATGGAGCTCTTCCTTGCCTCGAGTGGCCAGTGAGGTGTGAATGGGGCTTATTAAACTCTCTGGAATGTCGGTAGGATACTTACTCAGCTGAAGTGAACCATGCTAACAACCAGGTTACACTGAGTACGCAGAAATTCAATAGGAAGTCATGCCAAGGATGAGGCGAGTACATGGTATCTGATAAACACCAAACCAGTCCATCGCCGAACGAAGAGACTTTCAGCAACGCCCTTTGAACCACAGCCACTTAATGATCAGTTCATGCAAATATAATCTGGGCACATCAGTAAGCAGAAATAGAAGTTCTTCCACCTTTCAAGCACATGGTATTTAATCAGGACACTAGAAGACTTCACATGCATTTTAATACAAATGGGCTACAAATGTTGCCTTAGAACAATGTTCTACCAGATGATGGAGGGAATAGTGGGGACAAAGCAATCACATACTGTATCTTAAATACACAGATGAGCCATTATATATTACCATTTTTCTATACTCATTTTTCATGTTTCCAATAATATAACTAAATATTGACTGATTACAACATTCCTCCTTTCAAGTACTGGTCTGACCAACAGTCTCACAGGTAAAGTATTGATTCCCAGTACTACCTGAGGATTTATTATTGTACTTTTGAAAAGCCCTTGATGCAAGCTTAACAAAACACAAAATAGAAATAACTCCCACCCACCCCCCTGCCCCGTTCACCAACTTATTCACTGAAGGAAAAGCTACACCCACAGACAGCTTTGCAACAATAAATATGGAGTGGAGAGACGTAGGTAAGATACTCCATAGCCGTGTTTGCACTGAGAATGGTGCTTAAGTGCTATAAATCTAGAAAGCCTTTAAAAAATAAAAAGAACTTGATTCCTAACACTGTTGCAACTCAGCTGTCATGGTTTAGTTTCAATCACTACAACTTCCAGTAGTGAGTTCACTACTCTCCTCGCCCCGTGACACGAGCAAAGAAATCTTTGCTATTGTTTAAGCTACTAATAATTTGGTACTAACAAGAGGAACAGCACTGACCAAGACTGCTTAGCGCAGTGCTGGCTTCCAGTCACAGTTCTACCAATGCACCCCAATCCTTATTTACAAGCACTTTACATTATTCAAGTCCTGGGCCTGTGGAACCGACCCACGACCGAGCAGAACAATGTAGACACAGCGTGACACGGGACAAAAGCACCCCTGACCCCTAGGAGAGCAACAACCCTGTCTGCAGAGGTGCAAGACTCACCCTCTTACACCACGATGTCCGATCATTGCTGAAGAGCGTTATCTTCAAGCCAAAGTAAAGCCAGTACTGTCAATCTTTGCTTTAAACAAAGCAGAACCCACAAACGCTTGCATCATAAGCCAACTGATACGTTCAGACGTCTTTTGTTGGACTTTTTCTCTCTTAAGTAAGCTGCCACAGCATTAATTGCTCTGGATTGACTGAAATGCTTTCCTGTTCACTGCCTGCCATGCCTCCGACCGAGTACGTTACCTCTCCGGCCCTCGCAGGAAGCACGCTGTTCCTTATGGAGCAGATGGAGAGTGAAACTGCATTTTACATTCCAAATGATGAGGTTTAAAGAACTGGTCCTTCTGAATGCCAACTGCACAGCTGCAAAATGCTGGTGGACGTGTTTTGGTTGAATTTCCCCTTCCTGTTTCTCTCCCTCCCCTCAACCTCTCCTAACCCAGAATATAGAAGTAAAAACAGCTTTACAAAGGATGGTGCAATGTAAATAGGCATATGTGCAAGTAGAGTGCAACAAAAGTCAAAGAGCAGATACACTTATTAAAAAAAAAAAAAAAAAGTAAAAAAAAAAAGAGCTTGACATGTTGGGATACCCTGAGCAAATGCAGAAGCCTGTTTCTATACACACATGTAAAACAGTAAGCTCTTTAAAAACAGTTATGCCAAGATTAAATATATCAATACCACAGGCACTGCCCACAACTCAGTCTTTAATGATGAAGCAAGTTAAAAAAAAAACAAAACAAAAAAACCCAAAAAACCAACCACAAACACCCCTCCCCCAACACCCTCCTTTCCAAAAAGTTTACATTCTTCAGGTATGTGGGTTTCTTTCTCTTTTTTTTTGGGAACTCATCAACGTAAGTCACGTATTTGGTTACAACACTTGGAGAGTACAAGCAAGTTTCACTTGTGCCTAGTTTTTCTGAAACACAAAAGAAAAAAACTGGCTTCTTCAAAAGGCTAAAAACAACAATGTGTTGTAATTCTATTATTGAGTTTAAAAAAAAAAAAAGGAAAGAAAAAAAAGAAAACAGACTATTTGGCATTTTCTCTGCTTACTCCTGAATATTTTAAGGCCCTGAGATTAGAATATTATGTTCTTGGGACCACAGGGCTAGATAAAACCCTAGTGCATCAATTCTCTCTTTAAGCCCTAACCAAAGTTCTGGCCTTTCAACCTAAGATCTACCTCCCCCGAGACAAGGCTCACGTGCCTCAATTCGCTTTCTTTCAGAGAAGCTTGTTACAAACCGATCGAATCGTTGGTGTTTGCTGCAGGGTGGATCTTCCTGGCACGTCCATCAGTGAAAACACACCCTGTAACAGAGATAAGCTCCTGCTGTGAGGAAAGTGAACATGCAGATATTCACTAGAAATGGCTTCCAAGTCGTCATCATGTTCTCATCATCCTCTTCCGAGTTTTCCGTCTTCATTGACTCTTCTTTGTGGGGTGAATGACACAGATTTTCACCAACAGTTCTCCTCCGAATTTCAGTGTCTTGACTAGTGCTTAAGGACAAAGAAAGAAACATTCAGTACTGGATTCTGCCTTTAGGAGAGAAGCCACGAGGACTCTACCAGAGCATGGCCTCACCCACTGAGCACCACAGACAAAGCTGAGAATCTCTTGCTATCAGGAGCTGCAGCCAGTGACAAACCAAAACCTATTGCTAATTGTTACAGTTCTGGCTGTTAAATTACAGGTTTAGAACAGAGCTTGTCATCACAAGCCATGCTGGGGAGTATTCTGTGCGCTTTAAAGAATACGCTGATGTCGTTTTAAACACCACCTACGCCTACTGCTTATCACAAATCTGCTACTTGCACCGAGACAAGTTGTGAATTAGCACAAATCAAACCTACATCCAGGTCAGGAGAACTGGTTCTGAAATCAAGCACCCACCCAGAATGTCAGAAAATGATGGACCTGTGCTTGTGCTGGCTCCTGCAGCCATAACTTAGGAAGAGCAGGTAAATGCATCGCGATAGCTTTTACTGATGGAACTGCAGATCTCTTCGCCTCTAACACTCTCTAAGTATGGTTTTGTTTCTAGATACAAGACCTGCACCCCGTTGGCAGTTACTGACACCCAAAGAGGCTCCTTAACTGAGCCAGAACTTTTATATCTGCTAAGCAACTTGTTCCAGCTGAATGCAGAAAGCAGAGCATCACCAGGCTGTGAGAACCAGAAGGGTGGCAACCGGCAGGCAGATGCTTTGCAGGGGGGTTTCCCAGACATCTGCTGACAGCTTCAGGATAGAAAAAACTCAGGAATCTTCCACACCAGACACTGTAATATCTGGGCAGGAAAATAACTGTGCTTAAGACTTCTGCTTCTTCTTCCCTCACCTCTGCCAGCACGATGTCTTTCTTCCTCCAGCCTTGCACTGTCCCACATCCTTTCACATCCGACTGCTCCTCTACTCTCTATTCCTTTCCCCTCCTACCCATCAGGTTTTGCTTTCCCCACTTCTAGACTCACTGTCCCAGACACAAGGACAAGAGTGATGATCACAAAGGAGGCCTGATCCTGCAGCAACACCACTGGTACAGAATGAGGGAGCTCGGGATTCAAATCCCAGCCTTTCCTAGTACACCTGGAACATGGCACAAGGTAGGATTTAACTTCAGCAAGGTGTCTAGTCAGCCTCTACAATCAATGAAGACAGGCAGCTCCAGAGGATGACTCAACTCCAACCTCAGACAGGGACTACAATAAATGAAATTAACTGAATCTCTGAGCTCTTTAGAGCTGGATGTCTCTGATGTTCATTTCAACGACACTGTGTAAAGTATTTCCAGGAAATCATTTATTCACTGAGAAATTCAGATTTATACAGCTAATGAGAAGGCACGAGACACTAACTTTAAATCCATACTATGGAAAATATACGTATGGAAAGCATTAGCAGGCATCTCTCATCCCAGGCAAATATTCTGGTAACAGAACTATATATCACAGAGGGAAGAAAGAGGGAGGTGCTACCATTGCAACACTTCCTTCTTTTGTAGCTAAGCTTCTATTTCTGTCCATTCCTATTTCCAAGATTTCCTTTCTTTTTAGTAAAGATGTTTTGAATTTGAGTATTTCACTTCCAGAATCTTCCCAATGAATTAAGAAAAATCCTGATCAAAAACACTGTTTCACATTGAGCAGGGAAACACTTCCATTTTATCTCCTTGCCTCCAGCAGAATTTGGAGGGAGACAACAGGTCTCAGCCTCTATTACATGAAATTAAGAGGAGGTTTATTTTGAAGAAAGGCTATTGGAAACACATCTTACTAATCTCCAGCTCTCAGAGTCACACACTCCCTCTCTGCTTCAGATAAATAAAATACACCAAGCCTGCCAGCTGCATCTGTTGAAAAAGCTCTAGCTCTGTGGACAATACTAAAACTTGGTACTTTAGTCCAGTACTTCTTTGGGATGCTGAAGATGCCGTGTTAGGAGACCATCTAGTTGGGGAACAGTACACTTTCCCTTGATCATCTCTGGGGAGTGGAGAGGTGTTGAGGTTTTTTGGATTTTTTTTTTGTTTTTTGGGGTTTTTTTGTTCTGTGTGGCATTCATTTGGTTGTTCTGAATAAAATCAGTTAACAGCAGGATGTCAGCACCACCATGGCATGGGGATTTCAACCACTGATACACCAGGACTGACATCTAGTGGTTACACAGGCAGGAACCTTGGCTCCTCCGCATTTCTGCACATTTATAAGTCCTCACAGTTTAGGTTACGATGACGGGTAGAAAAGTTCTCTGTTCATGAGCCCCTTCTGTATCTTTCATCAAAAGTAGCTTTGCTTGCAATTAATTTCACATTTCTAAGTGTGGCTAAAGCTAGTCAGCCTAGTTTTCAGCTACATGAGTAATGCAGCCTCTAAGTAGAGAAAGAGCTCCTCTGTAACTTAACATATACTGCATATAAATCAAGACTAAACCACCTCATTATGCTGTCACTTCTTCTTTTACTCTAGCAGGATCCCGTAAGAGGCCCTAGCTTATGTGTGAAGTTAAAAGGACGTGAGCGTAAGGCCTTTACTGAAAAGATTTGGGGTTGGAACTGCTATTACACTAACTTGCTCAAGGTCTGTTCAGGCCCTTCTGTATGAAATGTCATTTATGAGCAAATGTCCCACAACCTCTCAACACCATAAGACAACTGGACAGTCTTCCTGGGGCAGTTAGAAGTGGGAAACTAAATGAATTACCTGTCTGTGAGCAGTGGAACAGATGAACAAGCTGTGCCGTCCGGAACTGTCTCTTCCACAGTGCTGACCGAACATCTCATCTCTTCCTCTACTACTTGATGTTTAGGAAAGAATTCGGCGTGTTCATGCATCCTTCCGTTGTGCATTTCTGAGGTTCGCTTTGGTGGCCTGGGAGGTGGTGGAGTATGTTCAGGTGGAGGGTCCAGGTCTTCGTTGGAGAGCTCTTTCCACTGTTCCTTCAGGAAGGAAAAGCCCTATTAAGCTTTTCTCTATTTCTTTTATGGAAGCAACTATTACTTTTGACTTTACAGTGGCAGGGTCTTTACCTTTTCATTTATTGTTAGAGTGGCTGTTCATTTGCATTGAAAACAAAGGGGGGGTGGGGAGAAAGAGAGGGACACAAGAACTGCAAACCTGAGCTACACCCAGTACACAGAAGACATCCACTATAAATGAGGAAATCTTAATCTACTTCTGGAAAATTGAAATAGCACAAAATAGAATCCGTGTTGCAAGAGTTCTGCTTACCATAAAACAAACTTATAAGATTTAATCATAATAATAATTAAACTTCTGGCATATTAGAAAATTTTTATTATCTGAAATGAAAGACAAGGCTGATGCAGCCAGTCTAGACCCCAATTACAGTGCTGAAAAGTACACAAAGGCCACCTGTTATAGGTCCTTTTCTGAAGGCTCTTACATACAACACTTTAGATTGCAACAGATCATAAAGCACTGTCTTTAAGAACCCCATAAAAATTATTTAAGCCAAAGCAAACATAAAATTTAAAGTTTCTCTTCTGTCCATCCCACATATTTCCTATATTTCCAGTTAAAATGGAGCTGCAGCTCACTACATTAGCCTGTGCAGGCAATAGTACTCACTTGCACTGAAGCATCTCCCATAATGAATTTTGCCCCTTCAATAACAGCTAAGTAGGAGAAACGGAGCTGATCTGCTGTCTGTATGAGCCCCATCCTGTACTTCCGCATTTCTAGGAGAACCTGTTTAACGTCCACAGAAGAAGGATCTTTCCGTTTGTCCATCTGAAGATAAAAATTTGAAACATGCTTTATGCTCTGATGAGATTCAATACAATGACTCATTTTGTAGTATGGCCTTCAGACTACTCTCCACATTACAGAATTAATAAACTAATGAAAAACTGGTATCAGCAGCTATTTATTGGGTCTCTAAAATGGGCTTCCAACATGCTGGACACATTCCCCTTTTTTTGTCTTTCTTGTTTTGAAAATATAACTAGGAAAAAAAAAAAAAAGGACATTTTAACCTAGACCTGACTTCTGTGTACCAGCTGCTCCCACACAGTGACAAAGTAAAGCCAAGGGAACTCCAGTTTTATCTTAAAATCAGGACAATGTCCCCCTGCCTACAGGCGAAGTTGACTCTGTAAAAGGAAACACATTAGATTTATTTTGCATTGTTTCAGGATAGTTCACACTCCTACTTAGCAGACATCTAGTGGGTTTTTTTCTTAACCACAGGGCAAAGCCTATCTTTGGAAATCACTAAAAACAACAGACTTTTCTTCCCCAGACTCAAAATGGCCAGTTAAGAACAAGATCTGCCTTGGAACACAATCCCAAACCAGAATATGAGTAAGAAAAGGGGAAACAGCAGGCAACAATACTTCACAGAACACACCACAGCTCTCTGTAAGCCTACAACAAAACATTCTTCAAAATAACTCTACAGAAATAGTGGATCATCTGGAATAATCAGTTCTTACCAGTAGAAGACACGTATCAACCAAACAAAAAGTTCCCGATCTGCCGATTCCTGCACTGCAGTGCACCACAACGGGTCCGTGCTCAGGGTTCAGTGAGCCAGATTCTCTCACTTTGAACAGGAAATTGAGGAATGAAGCAGGTGACTCCGGGACACCAAAGTCAGGCCATGTAGTATAATGAAAGTGCAGAATCTCTCTAGTTTCCTGTGTCTGTCAAAACAGCATTTAGGAAGTCTTTCAGCGTGGATAACCGAGTCAGAAGTATTCAAAGCACAGTTCTCCACAACAATGTTCTAATCAGCAAATACAATTCCTCGCTCATTTTCCTAGCAAATGGGCACTTGCATATTTAGACACACAGCTTTAGATATGAGACATTTTTACCTTTAGATCAATTTCAAATTTATGCCTTTGGAGCAATTTTAGCTGCTTCCTTTGAAAATAACTCTGACTTACACGGAATAGAGGCATGTGCCTGCTCAGCTTTGTACGCTGCTCAGACTACACTGCTTCTGCTATGCCTTTAGGACAGCTTAAACTCAAGTGACAAAGTTCCACCAGTATGAGGGAGCTTTTATAGTTGCTCAGCTACCAAACTAATTACAAATAATTACCTCTTGTTGTGTAGTCTCCACTTTGAGCAAAGGAAGCTGGGTAAGTACATTTACTTATTTGTAACGTGGATTAGTTTTATCAGCACCGTTCAAATGCTTGTATGGCCACAAGACAGCCAGCACCACTGCCTTCCAATTCCTAATGATGGAATAACATTCAAGATTTCTCAAAATGAAGTACCTGGAGTTACAGAAGCCCTTTACACTTTCTGCAGACAAAGACCTTACAGCATCACAGCTCTTCCTTTACAGGTTTGTTCCCAACCTAAAAACTTTCTTCCAAGACTACTAAACCACTGGTGCTCACATCCTCCCAGAGTGCTGAGCTACCACCATCAAACACGTCTACAGCAGACATCACCACTAACACACACCACAAACTACATCAACTAAATCCTTACTCAGGCATAATTTAGTCAAATTGGTATCTGCTGGCTCACATTTCCTGGCAGGATGAAGCAAGCAAGATGCTAACAGATGAGCAAAGGAATAACTCTTGTCTTCCAGCAGTGAGCAGTATGAGGACAGAACAGACCTCAGGCTAGCACGTCACAACATACACACCTAGCTCAGCACCATCGAGGACCTCAGCCATCATCTTCAGTGACCTGCATTCAGTGAAAGTTAACGGTGTTCATCCTTAGCCAGCCTCCCCAAGGAGCTTGATTAGCTCTCACTGCTCTAATACAGGGCAGCATTGAAGAGGAAAGGAAGGGTGGGAAATGGCATGTAGACTTTTATTTTTGTATTGTGCAAAAGGGGAGGAAAAAAAAAGAAAGAAAGAAAAAAAAAAAGAGTTATTTCTCTTAAAGCTAGTGGCCTGATCCTTGTACTGAGCTCCACACAGCTCTGATCCTTGTCCTGAGCTCCTTACAGCTCACTGCAGGACCAGAGTGAAAAGAGCTCCTGCTTCCTGATGAAGCCCATCAATGCAAAACCTGAAGATTTAAGCCAAAATCTAAAAATAAACCTTAGAACAAGACACAGGCAAACAGGTTGCTTAAGTGACAGGAAAAGCAATTATTTCAGCTATAACACAACAGCACTAGAACATCTGCTAAGTGATTTTATAAAGGGTAGTGACAAACTAACCTTCTCACTCAGCGTGTGTCCAAGACATGAAAACAACTCTAGTTTTCCCAGATACATTTCATAAATACTTAAGAATTCCATTTCCACAAGACACAAACTAGAGGCTGAAGAGCAATCTCATGCAGAACTGCCAATTCCCAAACAAACTCTGCTACAATTTGTGACCATCTTTTTCAAGACCTTGTTGCTGAGGAGATGAACCTCACCTCAGAGAGACTGAGGACTCTGACTGGTACTAGTTTCTGTACTTACTGTAAGGTTTTCCAATTCTAATTGTCGCACTGTGTAATATGATTTTATATCTTCAGATATCAGTGTTAGCTTCAAGTTTGTATCTTCAAAAAACATTTCTTTCTCCTCTTTCCGTGGCCAGTACTGTGCACACTTTATCTAAAAAAAAAAAAAACAGGAGACATTTAAATGTCATTTAGGTTTGTGTAAAAGGCAAAAAATAAACATCCTAAAATAGAACATTTTGTTATGAGACAATTTCTTCATCTGCTTAGTGTGTGAAGAGCATCAGTCTTCCTTTATGGTGCAGAACTGCATCTTCACTGAATCTTTTGCATAAGTCAAATTATTTTGACCCTGACTGAACTCATGAAAATATCTAAGGATTGAGGACAGGTTTGTTTAGGTAGAGCTCTCTTTCTCCTACGTGTAAGTTGAAAGAGAGTGAAGCTATGGAATCCAATCAGAACCACCAAAGCCATTATTTATTTTAGCTTATGTTGGAATAAACAAACAAACAAAATTTAACTGTCTAGGTATAAAAGCTCTTACAACACTCTGCCAAAAACCAAATTTGAGTCTACTGTGCATTTATTTATTATCCTCATGTTAAGTATTTAAATTTCAAAATAAAAGACAGATGTTAACAAGAGCAGAACATACTATGAAAAACTATTATGAATTCCATGAATGAGCTACACATAGAGAATTACAACATTGCTAATTGCCAGCGTAACATCAGATGAGATTTTGGGTTACTTCATTCACTCACCAACAAAAATAAAAATAGCAGTGAGATAATTTTGATTTTACATGGCACAGTTGAAAAGGAAAGTGCCAAACAAGAAAAACCTGCATTCAGCAAACATTCCCACTACCTGCTTCTGACTGAATTTCAATTTTCTTAGTAAACTTTCCCACAGAGCCTAGTGTTGCAAAGAACTGCTACATGCCAGAACCTTCAATGAGTCAACCATACAGAAAAGCAGCACATTTTGCACTGTGCAGGAAAAAACTGAAACTAAAGAAACTCATCAGCAACACCAGCAGAAAAGGCTGCAACCAAGTTTCTGACAGTTAAATCTAAGGATCTTGTGACTGGGAGAACTGGCCTGCTACCTCTGCCACCACCCAATGCTCCTCTGAAATGGGATTGTGACCATCATTTGCGCAGACCTAAACATGCAATAAGAATGGGCTGTTGGACATGGCTAATGCCTCTTTTATTAAAGTGCAAATAAGAGAGCTTTAAAGTTGAAGCGGAAGAACGATGAAAACAGAATAGCATTCTCAAGACTAAGATGATTTCTGACAGCATTTTAATAAATAAGAAAACCCTTCAGTATTTCTTTCATAGGTAGACTAACACTAGTTTTGCTCAAACTAATTCTAGTTTTTATTCAAAATATATCCTCTGGTTTATCAGGGTGTAGAATGCAGTGATAATTTTCTGCACTTTTTTTTTTTTATTAATATTAAAGAGACAGCAGCTGGCTTTGTATCTAATTTCTCTATCAAATGTGTCTGCAAACAATATTTTGGTGTGCTCCACTGTAGGTCCCCCAGTGCTGTTTGCTGAGAAGCGTAAGCAGGCTGCCCTAAGGGATCCAACAATTCATTTTGTTCAAAACTACTGGCAGTGCAGAGAACGAGTAGGAACGGTTGCAAATGAAAAAATTATTGAAAAATATGGCTACTGCATCTCTTTTAAGATTAAATTTCACTTACACTCCAAAAAAAGCAAAACACTCACAAATCAAGACTGCAGTTTATTAAAACACACTCACTGCACAAGAATTTTCCTGATTATTGGGAATTCTTTCCTGATTATGCAAAAGCATGTACCACCCAGTTACCACTGGTGGATCCCCAACATACCCCCTACTCCTTCCCCAAAGTGTTTTTATATTGACTGCACTGTAACATTCACCTTTAAATTGTGCATTTCTATCAGTCTTTAAAATTGCTTTGGTCTCAAATTTGCACAGTTGCCAAGTCCACGTTAAGGATGGCAGCTCTGGAATTAGCATACAGGCAGAACTCTGACCCATAGATGAAAACCATGCCTGATGGTTCCTGCCTTCTCCACCATCAGAAAGGTTGAGGCATGCCCTTCTCAAGACAGCAGCTACTCCATGTGCCAGAGGAACCAAAACTTTGTATCTATCTGAAGGTAAATTACTTAAAATAACCCCAATTGTTTGTTCATCTATTGTTCCCTTCATCTTCTGCCTCTCTTGTCTAATGTAAACTTCCTAAAAGGTCTGAACAGAACTCAGCCCATCACACTTGTCCTAGCAAGAAAAGCACTGGCTGAACAGCTGGTCCCACATCACCCAGAAGATTATTGCTTAAGGCAGATACCAGGGAAAGTACTTCCAATCATAACCACATTCTCCTCGTACCTCTACTGACTTCTGTAAAACAATGACACTGGTGGACAAACAACGTGCCTTGGTGGTACATTTAATAATCAGAGCTCTTATTATGTGAAGGAAACCTGGAATCCAGGCACCTCTATAACTACTTCAAAACCATTCTGTAGTGCTTGTGAATGAACACTTGGTGTAAATGACCTTTGAGAGATGCACTCTGTGTACACTGAAAAGAACTACACTCAGATACCTAGGTTAGCACTAGAGACCAAATACTCATTTGTGCAGAGCGTCATGTTGTGTTCACACCTGATTTCAGCCAAATTCAGAAGAAATTAGGACCTACAATTAAAAACTGAATAATTTTCTGGCTGCACTAAGATCAGTTCAGC
>NW_010326428.1:67086-87063 GCF_000700745.2 Antrostomus carolinensis
TAGATAAAATTACTTATGGTCACCTCCCACCCCCCCCATTCTTTCAGTTGTTTTTTGTTGGGGTTTTTTGTTGGTTTTGTTTTGTGTGTTTTTTTAAAGAAAAAACATAAACATGCAATGAACAGATAGCTAGAACTGGGTGAGTACTTACGGATCCCTTTTCCATCACTCTGTTCAACATGACAACACCACGGCTTTTCTGTTCCCAAACCATCTCCCAAAAGTGACCACAAGTATTTGGCAAAGGTCCCTGCAGAGACAGAATCCCCAGAAATAAGCATTATTTTCTGTTAATGTCAGTGCAATGTTCCTCAGTAAAAGTTACTGCACTAGGCAATAAATTTAGACAAGTAACAAAGAACTTCTCATTTCAATCTGTAAAAAAGAAAGAAAATAAATTTGCAGTGATACAGTTTTAAGTTTCATTTTCCCCACTATGAATTTACCCATGAAAGCATGGTTCATCTTTTCCCCTCATACATAACAAGAAGAGAGAAGTAGTCTCATTTGTGAGAAGAGAACTGGGAGTAAAAAATGCTGAGAGAATTTTCTTAGGAAAGGTATATAAAAGTAATGGGGAAATAAAACCTCATTAACTAAGAGCAGAATTAACGTCTACGTTGAACCATTCTGCAATGCATCATTATTATTCATAGGTCTCAAAAATTACTAGACTGAATGGACAAACATTGAAAAGACTGAAGCAATGCCAAATCAGTAACAAAGAATCCTCATGGATCTGCTTTGGGATTGAACAAAATTATAACTCCTTTTAAAGGCTACTATCTACTCACAAGGTAGATTTCCTTGTAACTTTTTGTTGGTGCCATGATCCTTTGCCACTTTCAACTCTAAAACCATTGCTCTGAATTTTGGGCAACACAATCCAGCATCATTGTGCCTCTCATATTTGCTATCCATCACTTTCCTCAAACAAAACAGATGGCCAGGGTCCTCAGAAAGGATGACTGGATTTAAATAAAGCCATTCAAATCCATTAAATTCTGGATCAGAACAGATAACTGTACCAGTAAGATGTAAATTTGACTATTCTACATACAGGTCTACCAGTTCAACCCTATGATCAAGTGGAATAAGGGCTGTGTGCACAGAATCATTTTCATATTGAACACTGTACTGTCCACTTCTTCCTTAGATTTATCTTTATTCTCCTGAAACAGGAAGGAAGAGCTGCTGCTTGAAAATATTAATCCCAGTCTACTTTTATCTAAAGTGTGGGAGGAAAGGGTGAAAAAAAGAGTCAAGATTAGAGACCAGGACAGTCTCCAGGGAACCAAACATTTAGGACAAACAACAATTCTGGCACAGTTGCCAGCTCTCAGAACAAGACAACCGGGCATCCGGGTATTTTTAAATTTGTTATATAGATAGGTGTGGAATGCACAGATTCAGTGAAAAACAGCCACTTCCCTCCCACCCCTCAAATTCCCATCACTAAATTCTGCATTCATAGCTTTCCACTCTCACATTAAAGGTAGAAGCATCAGCGTTGCCCACCTTAGACATTTTGGAAGTCATGTTACGAGGAGCTACACTATTCGTAAATACTACAACATCATCACTTTCAGAAGGACAGTCAATAAAAAATACATGGTGGAGCACACTGCTTATTTGAAACAGAAGCTCAAGTGAATTCCCTAGTATGCTTTAGTTAACGTCTGCCCCACTCAACATAACACACAAATATCCATTATATTGAAAATATGTTATTTCAAATAGGTTTTGAACATCTCGGAATTCATACTTATAGTTCTGTAAATGTGAAGCCCTCCCATTAAGTGAGGATCACTTCTGTTCAGAGAATCTGTCAGGCAACTTAAGACTGCAGTGGTCTCAAGCCTTTGTGCTGGCCTTCCATGTAGAAGTGTGATTCTTTTCAACCACATCTAAGTGTTGTTTGTCATAAGCCAACCAGCAGATTTCTAGAGGTACGTTAGCTTGTAACCTAGATGGATCTGAAGTCAGATACACAAAGTGGCCAAAAAAACTCTACAAAGAGTCAGTCAGTGCTGACAGGAAGCAGGAAGAAATATGCAGTATTTCTGTAAAATTGTTCTATGGATATGTTTATATACACACAGAGATGTTTATATACACTTAACTAGCTTTACAATAAAGAAAACAAACATAATAAGGCTAAAGAAAACCCATGAAAAACAACTCAAATTGCCATATGATTTTTATTATCCACTGCCAGCAATTACCTGGGTAAGGATGTAGCTCCTTTGGGCCTCTTCCATTTTTATCAAACTAGCATTGATATAGTCATTGTCACCTTGGTTTAGCTTAATTCGACTGTGATCAACTGCAGCATAATTAGAAAACACTGGTTAATGTATATGCAACACAGCACAATCCATGCACAACCTCCTCAGATGTTAGGATCAAAAAAGCTGAGTCATCCTGAAGAATGGAAAGAGTTTAATCACAGGTAGGGCAGAAGTGTTCGCTGGTGCTTGTAACTCTGAAAGTAAAATACGGGGACTACAAGAACAACACTACAGCAGAGCAGTGAGCAGAAGCTGCACTCCATCTTCCAAGAAAACATTAGGCAAGAATGGAAATATCTGCATCGGAAGTAATCACAACGATAATTTGCAAACCAGATCCCACTGACCTATTTGTATAGTTATCGAGTTACTGTTTTTAAATAAATCTAATCACACAGCTGCTTATCTTTTGCAGCTTAAACATTCAAACTCAGCTTGCTGAAGGTTGTTTAAGGTTTGCCTAAACATACGTTGGACAAATAGAACAAGAGACTTCTTAATTCTTCTGATAGACATTTAGCTGCTGTTCCCAACCCAACCGCACCTTAATGTACAGAATGATCAAAATTCAAGAATTACAGCAAATGTAATTTCATTGCACTTTTGTTAGGCTCAGCTTGCTCCACCTGAGATTAAAAACACAAACCACCAACAAAAAAACCACACACAAGAGTTCCCACATTTTGCAAGAAAGCCAAACAGACTGGAAGCAGTATTATCTAAAAGCAAAAAGGAACTATTCGTTACTCACAACCCCAAATATTAAAGCAGCTTAGTAAAGCAAACTATGTGCAACATTACTGTTCCTAGTCAACTGCCCCAAAGACTTCAGTAACAGCTAAGTATAAAAGTTTGCTGATATACAATAATACTCTGGCCTTTGAACAGAAGATAGACATTTGCCCAGTGACAGAATCTGAAGAGGGGAAGAAGTCCCAGAACAGGCCTTGTCCTTTATAGTGTGGAGAAGGCAGTTTAGCAAATCAGCTGTGAACTTCCCTTAGTGTCCAATACATTAAGCATAATTTGCCGGCCATTTAACTGCAGTCCTGTACTTCTCTGCACTCCCTATGGATGTAATGGGAGCCCATGACATCTATCTCATAAATAAATATATTAACAAAAATACTTGTCATGGATGCATAGCCGTCTAACAGAAATCCTGTTCTTACAAAGAACATTTAGCTGCTAGAAGAAGTCATCAGAGGTCAACAGTCTGTTAGAACAATGGAAAAGAAAGTGTACTTACAGGGGCTGACATCTCTGTACCTATTTCTATTTTTGTTTCTGGGATGTTTGGCCACTTTACATGGAAAATCACTGGCTTCATGCCTGATGTCCTGAAACAAAAAAAATAAAGTCTTAGATATGAATCCATCTAATATCATCATACCATTAGCTATTTTAAGACAAATACTCATTTGACTTCACATCTTCATGTGTGGGAGTTCTGGACAGAAAGCACTTTGGGCTTCAATTTAAGAACTGAGTTTAAATTTATCAGAACATAACACTATTTCTCTGTTAAAATATTAGCTTGCATAATAAAGTAGTGGAACATTTACCAGGCATTATGCCTGTACACTCCTGATGGAGCAGGGTCTCTGCCTCAAAGGACTTTCATATAAACTGCTTTAAACAACTGCTTCCACTATTAGTAAAACTATCAATTGTACTTCTGACCCAGCAGCAATTCGAAAACATTAATCATGATAGAAAAAACCTTGTCTACTCCTTGGTGTCAAACACCCACATGGTGTGGTGACTTGTCTAAGATTGCTTACATCTTGAGTTATCAGCAAGATGTCACAAAGCTGGAAATGGGGCAAGTTATTTGTATCCAATTCACATGCCCAACTAAAACACATACATCATCTCAAGCATATAATTAGATTCTCTTTCAGCTTTTCAGATGCATATAGTAGCTAAACTATCTGAGGCAGTTTCAAAAGTTATAATAAAAAGAATTGTGCTATTGTGCTGTCCTTGGACATTAGTCCCAACTTGTAGAAACAGAACTTCACATGGTAAATAAATACTGCATAAATATGCAAGTCTTAAAAATTATAGTACTGAGAACTTCAGGGTGAAACTCTCAGATTTACCTGAAATCAATGAAAACCAAAGGAATGGATTTACTGTAGAACTCATATTTCAATAGCATAATTAAGTTTAAGAAATCCTAAGACAGACATCAAGACATCATGCACATACATGAAATGAACCTAGCCCAGAGGCCATTAAAAAAAATCATTAAAAATAAATTATTGAGCTAAATTAATCTCTTTTCATTGGATGAAAATAATTTTGTTAAACATTGCCAACCAAATGAAGTGGAGTTTAATATTAATTATCTGTCCAGATACAGACACATTTGAGCATGGTGCTGATCCACATCCAATGCCACTGGAGAAGAGGCTTCCACGCACATAAGTTAGTGCATTTGGAGGGCTGCTTGTGACACACAGATCACTTGCACAGAAAGGCTGGCCACTTCTCTATTAATAGTTTCAAATTAGCTCAGGTTCTGTTTCAAATTGTGGAAACTTTCCAACATCAGAACAGGAGGATTTTATACCAGCAAATCTAATCCCTAAAATACAGGCCAAACCAAACTGGTTTTTGGTTCTTCTCAGTTTAAAAAAAAATAAACCAACATGATTCTTTATGTAAGTGGGCTATCTACTGCAGCTTATTAACTGTTCATTTTTTTCTACCTTATTATTCAGATATGTATCAATTTACACTGAATGCTACAGGTCAAGGGAAGATTTCTAGTTTATGTATACCTGCTCAAAATTAGTACAGTATTCTGAAATGGCTCCTCACTGAAATAAGCCCTGACATCAGCTGCTATCTTTTTATAACTTAACACATGGCTGCCAGTATTTGCTTATGAAGAATGCAGTCTGGAGAACATGATCTTGACTGCCACAGTCTAATATCTCAAACATGAGGCAGCTAAAATAGGTGTCCTCATAAATTCATCTCCAACGCTAGGTTGGTGACTTTGTATTTTGCAGAGGGTTTTTTTTTTCTTCTGTACTGACTGTACAGGATTAACAAGAGAAAAAAACAGGGAACTAGGAAAAATGGCTTTCTAGATCTCTAACCACATTTCCCACAGAGCCTACATATGTTATTTTTGTAAGTGTTAAAAAAATAAGACAAACAACCAAAAACAACAACCACCACACCACTTAGGATTCATATTAAAAAAAAAAAAATAATAATCAAGAGCAAAATACAAACCAACCCAAAAGACTCTTAGGCATTTTTGCTGTAAATATTGGGTTAAATTAGCAGCAGCACTAATCTACACTGTTTTCTTTCACAGTATTAACAAATTTGAAAAGAACTACCCCCTCTTTTAAAAGGAAACAGATGAAATGCAGAAACTGAATGATACAAAGGCATTCTAATATAAAAACACTATATTCAAGCATACTGTATATGTGCACACACACACCACTCCCAACTTTTGAGAATTGCACAGATCAAATACCAACATCACATATTTAAGGACCTGAAACTAGTAATTTATTGTTCTGGGAATAAAGAGCTGGCTATTACCTTGTTACCAAATATCACATCTTTCTAAAGATGCTACAATGCCTAAAGGTAATGAAAGAATAAGGGAATTCTAGGAGATGCATAAGTGCCACGGGCACAGAAAAAATGAAAGGAAAGAAGTGACTCATGCACCTTCCAGAAACACAGACAATTTTAAAAGTGTCATATATTTCTGAAGCACGTTTCAACAAACAGGAAAAAAAGAGGGTGGGGTGGTAATAAAATGAGGGACCTGGCAACAGGCAAGCTGCTGCCTCGTCTGAAAATCCAACTAGCCTATAGTACTTCATTTCTGAATGTAATGAACACCAATAAAAGAGAAAATCCAGGAGGGCATGCATGCCTGGACCTCAGTGGTCAAACCCATGACTGAGAAGATGGGGCATACTCAGCAATAAGTGATAAAAGTGGTTTGGGGTTTTGCTTTTCTATTTGGCTATAACATTTCCTAGAACATCTAAACTGAAAAAAAAAAAAAAAAAAAAAAAAAGGATGAAGATGACTTTAGTGGAAATCAGACGGCCTTCAACAGAGAAAACCACTGGAGAGAAAAAAATCTAGTGACAAGTTCTGTAAAATGGCCATGTTACAGCCTTTCTTGTACATTCCTCAAAATTTTCTGGTTATTGCAGGAGTCACATAACTACTCATGCTCACTGGTGCTATGGCAGCTTCAGAACATGTCAATAATAATACTACAGGATCTCCATGCTGGAGAAAGCAGACTCATTCACAGCATATAATTATTATGCTATGAGGAACTTGAAGCCAGTGATATCATGGGAACTGAAGTTAGTGGATGAACACACAGGGATTGATAAAATTACAAAACACTTTCTTGAATCACACTCATAGTCACACTGCAGAGATCTTGTCATTTAAAAAGGAAGCTCGACATTTCATTTAAAAGGTCATGCAATATAAAACTTTAAAGAGGAAGGTCTAGAACTGAAGTCAGTTTTCCAAAGTCAAATGCTTCTGTTTCTGAGCATGAGTCATTCCATGCCACTCATCTCCTGGTTTTAAGTCCTGTACCCTGTGCAAATACCCCCCCAGAAACTTCAGGGGTGGAAAGAAGAAGTCTGCTGAAGCGCTGTTCTTCAAATGGAAAGTTCTTGTTGCTGTTAATTTGCAGTAGTAACTGGAATAAGTTCTTCAGTGCTTTACAGAAGGGTCCTCTCAGCTGCATGAATGGGTTTCACTCGGCCCAACAGCATCACATTTCCTGACACAAATAAAGGACACAGAATGCAAGGGCAGACAGCTGTGTTGTTCAGACAAAAGGGATCAGTGCCATGAAGACAGCTTTACTTTCCAGAGTCCAACAGATGTTTGTCAGGAAGATGTACTCATGGGTTCTCTCAGCCCTCATCCCAAAGCCTTCTGTACCAGAATGCCTGACCCTTACTCCCTTCCCCCTGCCAGAAACAACACTAGTGATTCACTCTGCAGCCCACAGCCCTTTCTTTCCATTCCTCTCATCCTTCAAAAAATTACCCTCAATTCAGTCTCCTAACCCTTAACTCCTCCGGAGCCCTAGGTCTGTCAATTGACCCTTTACTCAGTCAGTATTTTCTGCAAGCCCTCCTGCCCCATCCTTCAAAAAATTACCCTCAATTCAGCCCCCTAACCCATAACTCCTCCAGAGCCCTAGGTCTGTCAATTGCCCCTTTGCTCAGTCAGTATTTTCTGCAAGCCCTCCTGCCTGTCCTAGGCACCAGCACTCTGCACTACACCACAGTTACCATATGTGACCTCTTAGCACAACAGCACATTTGACTATATGCTCCACATCTTGTTCAGACACCAATGGGAGATTAAGAAAGAGAAGATACACCCCAAAATCTTGAAGTATTAGGTAAGATGACATGAAGAGGTGTTCATGACATCAGTCATTCAAGCACACTGCAATGTTGCATAGATTTGCATGTCAATATTTCCAGAAGAGAAACTACATGTCCAGTCTAAAGGCCTTCACATTCACCAGAGAGGCTCCTGGGGAACTCTGCAGCAGGCCTCAATTTGATCACTCGATTTTATTACACCATAAGAGATAATGATATACTGTCATTTAACAGTTCTGTTCCTATGGGAAGCAGCAATTGCCAAGATCTTATCATGGGCTACAGAAGTGCACAGCAATCTATCTACTGAGGCACTTGTACTAAGGAAAGCAATTCACAAATATATAAAGACTTAAATAAAAAAGTAATTTCAGCTTAAAAGCTTAAAAAAATATGTTTATTCTTAAAGCTAGCACTTAAAAAAAATAATGATGACACTGCTATAAAAGGTTAAAAAAAAAAGTTACGGTAAAGTGCAAGCTGCTGTTTTCTGAGATGTCATTACAGGCTCATTTCAGAGTGGGAATACCCCTACAATTATATGAGGTGGCAAAGACTTGTACAGAAGACCACAAGAAAAACAGGTAGTGCTAAAGGATCCACAGTAAACAGCTACTTTACACAGATGAGAAAAGGTCTTCAGATTCAGTGTGTGCGTCATTTAGAAGCAGTGAACTGACTCCTCAACAAAAGGATCACGATAAGACATAAAGCATACAGAGATCAACTGTTCATTCCACCCAACTTGACAAGGAAGATTGGATTTCTTATCCTATATCAAACTTTACACTAGGATATTTGGACAGGGACAAGAAATGAGGACGTAACATGTAGGTAATATAAAGATTGGATAAATGAACACACAATTGCATCAAATAACATTAATCTTCACAACAAGCTGCAGAATTTTAGCCAGATAAACTAAATAAATGTAGATTTTAATACCCTTTTAAAACATTTTTATCTAGCTCTTAGTTTTGCTTTCAAGTAAAATATGGTTGTATTGATTTGCTTATTAATCTCCCTGAAAAAACTGGCTGGTATGCCAAGCTTCTTCCTGAGGTCAAGTAGCATGGAGGGAGAGAGAGAGAAAGGGACAGTCTTGTTTAAAGTTCAACATCACTATTACGTGAGTTAAAAAAAAAAATAATTAAAAAATCAGACACTTGCAACATGGTTTTCCTAGAAAGCCCCTTGCTAATTCAGCACTATGTGGGCAATCTGGAACAGGTTGTAGCAAAGCAGCGTAAGCTGTGTTTCTGACACCAGTCAGCTGGTTGTAGGCACGGAAATAACCCCTCAGGAGAATGTAAACTGGGCATGGTTGTGTAATTAAATCATATCAGCACATGGGAAAGCGTACTCATTTTTTCTGGGCCCCTGTTTATTGCAGCTAGGAAATATTATAGATTGTTTCTTACCACTGATCAGTTTCAACATGCCTAACTGTAGAAATTTAAGAATTATGGAAGTAAATCCTGCAGTATAAAACCAAACACTGTAAATGCTCAGTTGGCACCTGACCGGTTCTTACAACTTGGGTATGTATTTCCTGAAGGGAGAAAGACATAGACTTGTGTCATTTCCAAATTTGAACAGTATATTTATTTTGCATGTTGTCAAAATGAAGACACTGCTGTAGAATAAATCACTGCAATTCTGCAGAACTCAGCTGTTTACATTCTCCTATTGCTTCAACATCATTATCTGCAACAAGTAAAAACTGATTTTTCAGTTCTGATATTTTTGAGGGTTGCAGCAGAGCCAGGGCAATCAAAAATCTAAACTCTAGTATTAGGTTAAAGAATTACATGAGACTTCTCAAATTTCACTAAGTTCAAAATACAGTTTGTCCTTGAAATTTATGACCCATAACAGAAGAAGTTCAGAGTAGCTGGCAGGAACACTCCACTTCTGCTGTTTTGTAGCCATGCACTCACTGCCAAAACAGGAAACAACTGAATGGAGGGTCAGTGTAAGAAAACAGCTGAAGTTCCCTTCTTCTTCAGGTCCATCTCAATTTTTCCTCACAGATATTCAATCTGCTCCAGAAGTGCATCTTAGACATTACTGGAAGGATAGAGACTTTTGAGAAGATGAAATGGCTTTTTCCTGACAGCTGTTGTGCAAAAGAAAAAACTCTGCTATCTGTATCATCAAAGTCAGTGCCAGGAAATAAACCACAGTCTCATTAAAGTGTCAAGAGGTTCTAACTTAGTTACTCTTCTCCTATAAGAAAAATAATCACGGAGATAAGATGCAGATCTTGATCTGCCCAAACATTAGAGGTCTCCAGATAGAGTTCTGGTGTAACCTCATCTCAACTAGACTGGTCCATCCGACAGCCCAAATATCTACGTAACTTCTAAAGGACTTTCCTAGTGTTTTCATTCTGACATTTCACAAGCTACCTAAAACATTATCACTTTTACAAAGCTACCACCACAAAGAGAAAAAAAACCCCAACCAACAAAACAAACAAACGAGGTAAAGACCATGTGTGTAGACTTTGTAGGCTTCAGGGAGGGGAGGAAAAAAAAAAAAAGACATAAAACCTGTAAGTACTAGAAGGTGAAGGAGGGATGAGAAAAGCTTCTTCTCACGTCTCTTCACAGCAAAAGCAGATCACTGTGCTGCATAACCCAGATATTTTCTAGAGTTCAGAGAAGCTGCAAATGACAAGATGCAATTGGAAACAAAAAGACAAGAGATGCCCTTGGAACCACTGCAGAGAGTTTACAGTTTCTCAAGGGGATCTCCATCTTCATGAAATAGGAACCATAGAATGACTTTTTACTTATACTTGCTCTGAATCCTCTACTGGTGTTCAGAGATGCTACATATGGTGTTAATAACCTCAGCTAATGGTAAGAAAGCAAGACTGTATATTGCCCCAAACTCCTACATCATTCATCATCACCATTTAATCTTCAGATAAATGAGCTCATTCGATAAAAAAATAAATAAATACATTAGATAATAAAATGTAAGACCCTCTTGCTTCTGAGTGCCCCTTTTTCAGCAAGGTTTCCAAAGCGATACAGCGAGTTTCAGGCTGCCTGCATCAACAACACTCCTTGCTCACTGTTTCACCATTTCTATAGGTACACTGCTCACTTCCATGGTCACTACTCAATAATATTTTAAAGTTCTACTGTTTTTTTAAGAAGTTGGGTTTGGTTTTTTGGGGTTTTTTTGTTAAACCATCAAGCAGCTATATATTCCCCCCTTCAATTCCCTCAAAAATATGCAAATATTTTTAAACACATACTTGATTTTCAAGTATTTAAATTTATTTACATGGGTCTCAGAAAGCAGCTCAGGTTAATATACCAATTTGAACATTGGTTTATTAACAGCAATTAACACTAAAGCTCAGTATTAGAAGTTCAACATATAAATCCAGAAAGCTTGGCTCATTTATAAATGTTCTGTGCAGTGTTCTGCCCAGAAAAAAAAATCCAGTCTTTTTAAAGGTCTGAGATAATATTTTGTTTAAACAATTTCAAGGATTGTACTAGAACAAGGGCAAAAGACTTTGATGAAAGCTAATTAGACTGGTTTGCATAATTAACACCAGTAGTAACAGTTGGCACTCATGTACGAATTTCCAACTTTTATTAAAATTTATTATCTGGCTCACAGAAATAATTTATCTTGTAAAAATCCACAATAAAACTGAGATTAAAAGCTTTCTAACAACAGCAGCCAATTGACACTATATCTCTCAGTAACCCGAGTCCTCTTTACTAAAAGACAGTACAAGGTAATGCCATGTTGACATGGTTTAATCTGTAATATTTTTATCCAAAACTCCTTTGGTAGAAGGATAAAGTATTTTTTTATGTAACAGGCATTTGATCAAGCTATGAAAACCCACTTCATCTTTAATTACAATCAGCAAACTAAAAATCTAGATTTTGCTCTGAATTTAACCAGGTAATTTGATGAATGAAATCCCCAAGTCTAAACAGAAGAGACTCAAAGAGGCAGAAGGAAGTAACTGAAGTATTATCCTGTAAGTTCTTCACTCTGTTTCAGGACCTATCAACAGGTGTTTGTTCTTTACCTGTCATGATTGACATATGGACAGGCTATTCTTGGAGCCCTGAAAACAGGTTATTCTACCAGGCAGTGGCTAATTTAGCTTCAGAAGATCAAGAAAGGGTACTGAAATAAAGGTAGGAAAACAGTGAGAATTCTTGTTCTAGATAAGCACAAACCAGCTGTAAACTTCATCACCATTACAGGAATTACCCAGAGTCATTCTTATTCAGATCTAAATTTCACCTTTAAAAATAAAATAAAATAAAATAAAAAACACACACAAAACCACACCATCATCACTTCATTTCAAGTGATGTCTGGGGGGAAAAAAAAATAATAAAAAAAAACCTCATGCTTTGTTAATATCAGAAGTTTCACTTTGGGCAGAAATCGATATGCAGAAAGTGAATCAGTTGAGCCTGACTTCCTGTAAATTGATTTCAGCACACTGAAACAAGCACATTTAACATCTTGAAGCAGAAGAACGTTCCTGTAAATGAACACAGGCACATAGTTCCATTTAACAACCTACCATCCTCTCCCTTCACACAGAAGGCATGTGTGATTTGATCTGTACAGAGCATCAGAGCATGTACTCTGGTGCAGGGACAAAAACTTGCTAATCATCAGACTCCTTACTCCTGTCAGCTGGATGACAACAGCAGTAAGCAATGAAAATCACTACCAGACCCTGTCTGAAGTTGTCTTTTCCTCCCTCCTCCAGGTGTCCACTCTGACAAACTATCCCCTTAATTTTGATAAATACAACAAAAAAAAATCACTGCAGGTTTATGGGTTGTAGGTTGGTTTGTTTGTTTGTTGGGGTGGGTTGAGTGTTTATTAATAATGTCCTTCCTAATGAAACTAGAGTTGTGAGCTTCTTGTCAAGTATTTAAGATTGAACTCACATGTCCGTTGGTTTGTTTGTTTGCTTTAATAGATATATAAAGGATCCTTTAACTGAATTATAGTTTCAGAATTAAACTTGGCCTGGCATCTGAATTGACAACAACAAAGTATTCTGGATCCAACTGGCATTCTGCAATCAGACCCACTTCCACCACCTGAGTGCCCTCATCAGGCAACATAGTCAAGGTCTTATCAGTTAAAAGCTGAGCAGATCTTTACAGATTCTTTTTCCTTATCTCCCATTTTCAATCCCAATATGTATGTCTGCTCTAAGACTTTTGATTCTGAACTCATCCTGCTCTTCTATGTTGGCATACTGCCCACTAAAAAGAATATAAATTTTCAGAATATCTGTCATTTTTATCACTATTGTTAACAAGGAATTTGAGAGGCTCCAAGAGTATTAAGTATTGTACCAATATAGGACAATATAATCTTCTGCCTAAAGAGAGACTCTAGGCAGTTGTTTAGCTCTACTGTCACTGTTTAAGGCCCTCTAAATAAGTTGGGGAGACTATTAGCATGCCTACTAATGAACAGAACTACTACAATTACAAAAGGACAGAGCATCCAAAGGCAGAACAAGTTCTGTGATCTTGATGAGTAATATCACACTTGCCGAGTCTGAAAGCGAGCAGCTCTGCATATTTGAGGAGCTGAAGTTTGAGTCTTCCTGCTAAGCCTTGATTAAGTTTTTTAAAAAGAAACTTCATTTTAGATTAGAACATATACTTCACATTCAGTAACTACAAGCAAAACTTGCCTGTGGTATTTGTGTCCTTTCACCTTTTCCTGGAAAGTATGTTGACTAAAAGCCAAACAAACAGCACAGCACTTTAGCTGCTTAACAGACAAACACCACACTCATTTTGCTCAGGGCAAATATTTTAAAGAAACAAAATAAGACTACGAATGTTAGAATTTTTTTTTTTTTTTTTTTAAGAAATGTCAACATTCGTGCATTTATCTTTTCAGCAGTTTAAACTTACACAATTGCATAACTACCACAGCATAATTTTTTATTATTTTAATTATTATTTTTTTTTTACTCATGCCTTTTGTAGATGGTGTGAGTTACCTCTACATTACTAACTGGTATCTTATTAAAAATATTGGTGACATTAACAGAAGACTAGTCAAGTCCAGTATTCCCTATCTGCAGCAATATATGCTCATCAGTAACATGCAGAACTTCTTAAAATAACAGACTGGTCAGAGAAAAGGGCTGACCACAATTTCCATGTTATCTTAATTTTGTCAGGGTCATTTTCATATTAAGTTATCAAACATGGGATAAATATCCAGTTGTCTAGCACACACTACAACTAGAATTTACCAGAGAAAAACAAAGTCAGCATTAGAACAGCATTTTAGCAAGCCACTGCTCTAAGTTCAAAAGAGGCAGTTCCACCACATGGTCCCTTTCCACAACATGGCCCATACAAGAAGCTCAGACTGTGACTTTCCTGATGTGTTTATAAAATTATCCATGAAAGCATAACACATATCAGAGCTTCCAAGCAAAGGCTGATTCCCCAGACTTTTCAACTGTATGATACACTTACGATGTTCCCTCCCTCAGGGAAACACCATTTTGCTGTGAAGCCAGGGCACAGAAGTCACCAGCACAGAGTACCAGCCCTCTACTACACCAGAGGCCTGTCCTGGATCTTAAGGAAAATGACAAGGTGTTTACACAGCAGTCCCAAAACACCAACCACAAATAAGCTGGGAATATAACCTCATCAACTAATTAGCTTTCCCTTTTCTCCCTAATTGAAACTAATTAGGTAGCACACATGAAGTATGAGGGATTTTAGTTAGCAGCAAGGCCATGAAGTGGCCCTAAGGGACAGGTAAACTATCTACAAAATACATAAGACCTTAGCAACACCTGTGAAGTGGGTAACATTACCATCTACTACAAAGTCATCATCTCTCCTAAATCCATCATTTTGACTATCCAGAAGGGATAAAAAAAAATATATATTTGCCAAGCTTTGGGGTATTTTATAGATCTAATCCTCAAGACAATCCTAACCAAGTCAGAGAAAGAAAGGTTGTTTTCTTAAACAGTCTCCTACTGGTAAACAGAAGAAATACAGAGCTTCTGTTTTTCAGAGAGTTTGATTTTACAGACATGCATTTAGCACCAGAACAATTCCTTAGAAGACATCTGATTCCCTGAATAAGATTACAAGGTTTTTTAACCCCGAATTCAGCAAACAGGAACATGCTTTTTACAGTTTTCAGTTTGTTCTGCAGCACTACTTTGTGTTGTAGATGGATGATGAGGTTCAAATAGAAAAAAACATACCTCTCTTTCTCTCTCATGGTGTGGTATCTACTTTAAAGTGCTGGTCTTCCGGTTACTAGCAATGACGACCAAAGACCACGTACAAGTAATACTTAAAAACAGGAAACAGATGACCTCAGAAGTTTTGGTGGGTGCTTCAAACTACATGAAATAAGAGATGGCCACATACAGACAATTTGATCAAAAGCAAAAGAAGTCACCAGTGTCAGAGAGGTCTTACAGCACTAGATGAGCCTGAAAACAGAAAATCTGAGTTTTTAAAGATTTCAGAGTTGTTCTCTTATTTACTTATAATGCTCTACAAACTCAGCAACTTGACTTGGCACCTTACAATACCTCCTAGAAACCACAGTCAATGCAATGAGTAATAGGGAAAGCAGGAGACTTTGTACACTCCGAGATTTACCACCAATTCATTGTTATGCTGTTAACACAGCATTAGAATTTGCACGTAAAGGGAAAAGATGGGTTGTCCGTAAGAATATGCACACACATAATCCTCTGCAAGTTCATTAGAGACTTAAAGCTACAAAAATATCCTTCTAGGTCTTACAAAGGAAAACATCACACAGTTCTTCACATCACTGCTCTTGTCCTTTGGATACTCTAGTGTCAGGTTTGTTGTTGCTGGCATTACATTCCAAAATAAACATTTATGTCAGCTTGGACTGCTAAAACAGTAAAGGGTTTGATGAGAAAGAGATGGGTCTTTGTGCTAGACCAGTGATTTTGATCTGTCTTCTCTTCCAAACAGCCAGTTGTGTCCTCCCTCAAGAGTAGTGCAAATGCACCAGTTAAGGAAGTCGCCCACTGAAGACAGTCAGAAGACACCTCTTGGTTGCTATTATGGATGCTGCTTGTGTTCTCCAAGCAGATTAGTTTTCACCCGCAATGCTCGAACTCATTAGGTTTCTAACTTAGGAGTCAATGTTTCTCACTACCATTTTAGGAATCCAACCACTTCGCTGTAATGCTCTTGGGTTGACAGCTGTGTTGGAACAACTATATATTTCTCCTTTCAGAAGGGAGGCTATTTCTCTGGGCAATTTTTTTAGGCTCTTGTAGGAATGCTTTTGTCCTCCCTGGTCCCTAGAGGCGAGGGAAGAAAGTCTTAGCTCAGCTCCCCTTCCCCATCATTAGCGCTATTCGATAAAGCATTGTCACTGGAAGTGGACATCATCCAGAGCCATGGAAGCCAGGTCTGGAAATCATGCCTTTCCGTTACAGTTTTGGTGAGAAAGCCTTTCCAAATACAAAGCCATTTCTGTATTAATTCTCTATGGCCTATTTGCCATGATGACACAAAATCACAAACAAAAAGATTATTACTTAGGAATCAGAACTTCTGGAGTTGGTCTAGTTGTTATTTTCTTGATTTGAGCTGGTCTGAAAGTCTTTTACCGTCATGAAAAACAGAAGTGAAAACAGGATTTTATGAAAACAGGATTAATTTGCAAGCATCATTTTCTACACCCAACACTGACTAAAACTAAACTCAGATCTTATCTCTTATAATTTAGAGGAGAGAATAAGCAAGTTATTGGTGTTAACAGAAGCAAATAGGAATTAAAATAGTTCTTCTAATATTTAATTCTTATCTCAAGTTAAACTAGTTATATATGCCTTTAGAAAGTACAGTGAGTTAAAGCAGTTTTAGACACCAGCTTGCCATATGTTATGTTAAAATTAGACTTTTTTTTTTTAAAAAGGCAACAAATTTATGCATGAAGTACTTCTACTCAGTACACACAGATTTTGAAGAATGCTTTTGCTCATCCAGTAATCTCTGCAGAAAGTACCAAATAAAGCTTACTGGAAAAAAAGAAACTAGTTCAGAATGTATTTTTTAAGTTAATCTTGTCAATATCTCATAGAACTGTAAATACTTTGCATAAAGTAAACAAAACACCAGCATTGTTTTCCAAATCTTTCTTAGTGCAGTTATTTCATATTCTGCAGAAGTACAGTTAACTGCAATGATTTTTAAATTTCAGGATAGAATTTACAGTAATTTTTACAGGATCTGTACAATTATCCTATCTCAAGGATCAACAGAAAAGCATTTTGAATGCAGACAACAGCATGCAAGAAATTCTTGTATAATGGAGAGAGGCAACTTTCTTGGAGGGCAAGAAAAGGAGGAATATGTGTGCTAGAGAGGCTATGTAAACAACTCACAGAAAACTACAGTTACTTCATTCCAGGGCTCATGTCTTTTCCTCTGAGGAAGCTTTCAGTTTGAATTCATACTAGTCATAGACACGATTTTAGTGTCACACAGCTTACATGCCACCTGAAGTATTCTGATGTGTCTGTATATTCACTCTGATTTAAAAAGTAATGGACTGGTTGCACTAAAGATGTTTAATGTACCTATTTTGTCAGTGTGATAATGCTCATTAATATAATTTTTAAAAGTAATAACATGGGTACCGTTGAGAACCAGAGACATTATAAGCTGGCTAAAAATAGTAATTTGAATTCCTAGCTTAGTCAGCTTGGCAGAAACAGCTGTGTTCACTGTAATCTCTAATTAGTTTGCATATTATAAGAGTTCCAAAGGTTATTTCCCTCTCAGAAACCTACTAAATTAGCCTTCACAGCACAATACTGTTACCATATCAAATGCAATAGCAACAGATTATTCAGACTTTAGAGACTTACCACTATTTTTTCTGTAATGTTTCATTTATAAAGGCATATATTCTTATTTGATAAGCTAAAGGCAATCTCCTCTCTATCTGGAGCATTCACAAGAGTCTGCCTCAAAAGGAAAAGGTCCAGTTCCCAGCAGCTTGCTTATGAACATGCACTCCTTGTTTAAAGAGCTCTGAACTCCAGTTTCAGTAATTAATGCACAAAAGTGTTCACGTAGCTCCTGTATCTATTCAGCAACTAAAAAATGAAACAGACTTGAACACACTTCTCAAACACAACACACCAGAACTGCCATGAAGGTTTTTTGTCAGCCCTTTGTGTTCTACAAATAGTGACCTGGAGGCTGGTATTTTGGAGAAATTTTTGTTCAGATGATGGAAGAAATGCATTAAAAATCACATGTATTCTTTTAGTCAAACTGTACATTTAATACTGTATCTTGGCCACACAGCCCAAGTTTCTGCCACATAATCTTCTGAGTACATTACATTACACAGGAAAGACTTTCAAAATGCACAACAGTCAAAATATCATTGAATTTACACAGCAGAAGTAGTGGCAAGCCAATGCTGAATGTGCTTGAATACAAATTAAGAGTTAGATTTTTAAATTAAAGCATAGGTGGTTCTATATGTACCACACTTACACTGCAGAAACAGGTATATCAGTGATAAAGAATGAACGAAGAGGAGCATTATCACAGTGCATTTAAAATTGGCATTCACAAAATGTCATATTTAAGCCATCATGTTTTAGTTTATATGTATTATGCCAGTTATTTTGTTAGTATTTATTTATAAACAGGAAAAGTAAGAGAATGATTTGTTGAAAAATATTTCTATTGGTGAAAGCATATTTTTAAGTCTACTTTTTCTAGAGACAACTATGAAAAACTACTATAGCATTAAAATCCATGTTCAACCTTTAAAAGAACAAGCAAAGCAATACCAGTAAATGTTTAATATTAAAAAGGAAGGACTCGGTTCTAAGACAAGTAAACTCTGTTCATTACTTTGAAACACTGAGCAACTACAGCCCAAGTTTAAAGCAAATTTCCTTTCCTCTCATGGCTAAGGGGTTTCACTCTGTATAAATTATTTCATTCATGCTGGGTACTCCAATAATCTAAAAGCAAAAAAAACCCCTTTCTACTATATTTGCAAATGTTAAGGGAATAAAGTCACATCATGACTATGATGTGGTACATATACAGACCATGCCAGTATTATTTTTGTATTTAGAATACTACAGGACAGTCAACAGCCATATATCCAACTTTCTACTAATTCCATCAAAATTCTCAAAGTTATGAGCTTGGATGCAGAGGAAGTACTAAAACACATCAGAAAGGAAGTGTCAGGAATTGTTAAATAGGAAGTTGTGAACTCTGCATTACCTATGTAAAAAAAAAAAAAATTAAAAAAACCCCCAAACCCCTACATCTTATTTAGTGGTAAACTTTATTTCCTTGAAGATGTTTGTACCATACTTTGTTTTACTGACTTGCTCAAGATGCAATTTTTAAGTTAAAAGTGTGAGGGGGATTACTAGATTTATTCAGTATCAAGAAACCCTGTTCATTCAAAATTATGAACCATATGTTACAACAGGTATCAGCTCCATAATGTAAGGAGCCTTCCCTCCTGTACTGTTTCTTCTCTACAAATTAGGGTATAATACAAAATCCCAGCAAGTTCTAATAAATGGCATGAGGATGCTTCACTCTGTTGGCCATCAGTAAGAACACAGACAACGGAACTAAAGATTCAGACTGCCAAAGCATGCTTGTCATGTTATTAGCAAAAGCTCCTTACCATTTCTAACATGATGAGATTCAAGTTTAAAGAGAACGTACAATTAACAGGACTGAACAAACCATGTTCATGCCTCTGCGTGCAGAGAAAGGCCAAACATGAGCTTTGCTCCTACAACAGAACCAGCAAACAGTCATGCTTTTAGCAGTTACGTTTTTCAGCGTACTGCCCAAATCTGTATTTGGGAACTTGAAGTAGCTGTAACTGCTTAACGACCATTCCCAGAGAGGAGTCACAAGTATCCTTTCTTAAACTAATTTCAAGAAAGACTTTTGGACTGAAATCTGAAGAAACACACTGGATTACAAAATTCGTATGAACAGCTTGTTTCAGTTGAGATCTGCAACGTGGCTCTTGCCATTACAATCACAGATGCCCACTTCACTGTACTTGTAATATTCAAATTTGGAAAGGAAAATTTTAGTGATGATTAAAGCATACTGAATTCATTGAATGGTCCAACCTACAGGTTGCCAAGCTACTGCAATGCACACAAAAACCTGCTGAGAACAAACAGTCCTGCT
>NW_010326428.1:87086-98088 GCF_000700745.2 Antrostomus carolinensis
AGGATACTCCTGTTTTCTCACATGACTGTCTAATACATGTTTAGGAAACCAATCTAAGCTAAGCTAGTTTAATATTAAAGTTTACAACTTTCTAAACTTGAGATTATCAGCTCACAATCTATAGACCAAACACAGTTTTGGGAATAAGTCAAACACTGATACCATTTTCCCCTATCCCCACAAACACAAGCCTACACATTTGTTTACCTGACTATATGACTGTCAGGTCATGGAAGCGCTGAGGAGGCCACATGACAAACGCACGAGCATATTGGTTGATGATGGGGACAGAACAGACTGTCCAACCCTCACATGGCTCCGGGACAGCATGGTTGGGCACCTCTGTTCTACACCAAGGTTTAACAGAAGAAGTTGCACTTAAAGCTGAACATTTACGCAACTACGTCCAGAGTAGTAAACTGTTCTGAGAAAAAAAAGAGAAAAATCAATACTTTTTTGGAAAGAGAAGCTTAACCCTTAAGCGCTGACAGCAGAGATGTAACGTTTACTGAACTGACATTCAGAGAAGTTAAGCTACTTAATCTGAGGTAGGTTTCTGAGCACTCTGCTTTACTAGCTGCCCTTCACACACAAATAATGTATATTAAGTCTTTAGACACAGTGGATATCAACACTGCATTTTACTTATCATAAGCATCATTTATAGTGTGTGTGAGCATTTAGTTCTCACACAGCAAGGGTGAATAAAAACTTGTTTTCAGAAAAGACAATGTGTAAGAAAATCTACCAACGGCCAACAAGCCTGAGAACTTCCTGTAGAAAGATACAACCCATCCCTTAACCCAAAAGCAGCCATAACTTAAATGCTAAAATTTACTCTATACGTTATTGTTTCTCCAATAGCAAATCAATACTTTAAGACACAGACAGAACCAATCCTGTGTACTAGAAATTGTTTTAACTGTCACTGCAGTGACAGAGAGCTTTCACTCCCAGCTGTGCAGGTCATCTTCTCTTTATGTGAAAGCAACTGAGAGTTTAAAGAACAAATGTCAGCGTTAAACAGGCACATCAATGTAACCAAGATAAGCTTTCATAGACATCCTAGTGCAGGACAGATTCTGGACTCCAGTACATGAAAAAGACTGCAAAACTTGACAAGCTAGGCCTTCAAAGGACTATTTAATCCTCCTCATGCTAATGAAATGGATTTGTGAGTGAAAGTAAGTTGCATGGATCAGATGAGATCAGGACAGATAAAAGTGTTTTGCCACTTCATGCATCTACTCTACTGCTAGTTTAAAATAATTCACTCGGAGAACACCAATTGATTTAGCAAAGCCAAGCAACTATCATAACTTCTGTCTGTACAATGACAGCCTCCTCTCTGGAAATGCACAACTCCTATTACTTCCTACACTCCTCTTTTAGAGTCCAGACACAGTGCTGCACCTAACACACCACACCCCACAGCTCCACTAGACTCTTGCTCATCATGTTCCACTTCCCGTCAGCTGGAGCCAGTTATCAGTCTTGACTAAACATGCTTTAGAATTTGGTGGCTATCTCAAACCCTCATTTGCAATCTTAGCACATATCTGGAACACTCACAGAAAAAAACAAAACAAAACCAAACATGTAAAATGCACTAATTTCCAAACATCTTTAAAACACCCTTCACCCCTATCACATCCCTTTCCATTCCCCTGCCCCTCAAAAGTCTGTTACACTGAAGGCTTCTGAGCACTGATCCACAAATAAAGGTTATCGACTATTAGAATCACACACAAGTGCCTCCTCTTACACAAAGCACTTTTACTAGAAGATTGGATTATTTTTCTCTAAGTATTCTATTCTAAGATAGAATTTTGCATGTAGAGAGATAGTTTTATATGGAGAACAGATTGTTAGCAAACACTTTAGTACAAGGAAACTCTGAAGCTGTTATTATTACATGAAAACAATAAAGGCATGCTTGCTCCTAACTAGACAGTGATTTAACTACTCTACACTGGACTGTATAAAGCAATCAAGTAAAGCCTAGCATAACAGAACTTCTGAATGGTAAGCTATACACAAATCATAAAAAAAAAAAAAATCAACGACAAATAAGGCATAAGTCAGTA
Organism: Antrostomus carolinensis; assembly: GCF_000700745.2. Classification (NCBI taxonomy): domain Eukaryota; kingdom Metazoa; phylum Chordata; class Aves; order Caprimulgiformes; family Caprimulgidae; genus Antrostomus; species Antrostomus carolinensis. The sequence goes on from NW_010326428.1 coordinate 89,174, forward strand.
GTTTCCATGAAGTCCTTCTGCTCTGCCTGCTCCTTGACAAGCTTTAAAAAGACTTGTAAGATTAGACCTCTCCACTAATGCTCTCATGTCGGCTAATAAATCCAGTAACTTAGCAGCTGTAAAGATTTTACATATTTTCAACCTCCTGTTCCAGTCTTTCACTTCTACTGAAAATGAGTCTGATGGACACAGACCAAACAAGCTCCAGAACCTGGGGGTACCCTGTTCCTGAGCCTGCCTCCAGAGAGGACAGCGGAACACCTTGGGGTTTTGAACCTCAGGCTGGCAAATCAAACAACCAACCTCCCCAACTCAATATTGCATTTTTCAGCACACTACCAATAAAACCACAGCTTATGTTGTAATATACAGGGATAAAAAGGATGAGTTCGTTGGTTCACAACGCATGTTGTCCTTCACATATTTACTGGTTTTGAAATAGTACAAGGGCAGATCTGCTGTGGTCATGAAACACTTCAGGCCAGTTCTGAGAAGATATCAATACTGGGAATGAAAACATTGTACAAGTTGAAACAAGTTTCCTGTTCATGGCATCCTGCAGACACTGCTGGACACTGTGCAGTTCTAGGGAGCAACTGTGATTTAACATGAAAATTCTTGTTGTCAGAAGTTTAAGAAACAAGTGACAATGTTGCTTTCCAATTTAATTTAACTGTAAAGGGAATAAACAAAATCATTTTCTAGAGCTGGGTAGCTGTCACCTTCCCCATTCTTTAATGGTTAAAACTCTCACAATTTTTCTTCCATTTCTGGAAATATTCAGAAAATGTTTAAAATGTGTGTATATGTATTTCGGCTGTTTAATAAGCTATGTAATATTTTTCCAGTTCTTGTTCCAATGACCCACCCTCTCCTTCTTTCCAAAAGAAGTTCCTCTTGCTAAAACCTCTTGCTTGTGTCAGAGTTCTGTTTTTCCAGTAGCCCCCATCTTTAGTCATTTATGCCTCCACAATGCAGAGCAAGAACGTGTGATTCTACACAAGGATGGCAGAGGTTTAGTTGTACTCCAAGCAGCTACAATGACTGTACAGAAGGCAGTGGAAAAAATAGGTCCCACAGTATAATGGAATCAAGATCTTCTGAACTAGTATGGGTTATTTTTCCTGTCAGAAAAAGGAAGTATACCCTTCCTTAGTCAAAGATGCATTTTTAAAATAATTTCACATTTTACTTCCTGTGATCATATTAAAAGGTCACACTGTTTATGCTACTGTAACCTGTTACTGTGGGATTAGAAATGATACAAACAAGCAATTCTCATTCAAATATGCACAAGGGAAGAAGGTTATGAGGACATTCCTCTTTGTGTAGACCACTTGTTCTTGTTCCAAATAAATATAAAGAATCCAAGAAACAGAGTGTCTTTTGTAGAACGGCTCACAGCATCAAGTACTTCATGAATCAAGCACTTCACAGAAGCACCATAAAATTCTGTGAACTTGAGATACAAGAAAAAGCACCTGAAAGATCACAAATAGAACAGCTACTTTAAGTTCAAAATACTACTATTTAGTAGCAATTTTAACAGGCAATTATTTTAGTACAAAAAGTACAGTGAATTTCATGCTCATAGGGGACAGTTTTGTCTCTGCCTGCAGCGAGATCTGCAGAGCTCCACACTCACCACTGCTACAGCATGGAAGCTTCTCTGTAATTGCATATAGTGGCAGAACGCAAAACTTGCTTTGCTGTTGCTTTATTTCCTATTTCTACTAATGTAGAAACTGTTTTAACCTTCTTCTAAGTACAGGAAAAAGACTGGGCCACAAGATTCAAATCAGATTCTATAATCTCTTAACAGTTGGTGAGACAAGTAGATCCTCCTCATCACCGATCCCCTCACCCTCAGTGCTGAAGGTGACTTTTTACCCCTAGAGCCATGTGTTCCCAAAGCATCTACAGCAACCAAGAGCTGAGACAGCTACAGAACTACGTAAAGGTCCGGATCCTAACACAGCAGGAAACAAGACATCCTAGATACAAAGGGGAAATTCACTTTCAGTCCCCAACAATGGAAAAAGCCTCTGAAACAGGCCTTTAATGGAGGTATTGGAACATAAGTAAATCCAATATGAGATCAATGCTGGATTCAGAAGAAAGGTTTTTCTCTCTCTCTACTTTCTTCCATGAAAGATATGCACAACTAAGAAGCAGGACCGCCCAAATATTTTTTTCATTGCAGAGGTTAACAAATCAGCAACTAATTATGGTACATCTTCAGTATTGGGGATGCCAGAAAAATTCTGCTTTAAAGCATACTATAATTTATCACTCCAACAAGGACAGGTAGGAGACAGCAAGACAGAACATGTTAAAAACAAAAGCCACCAGAAAAAAAAATACAACATACAATTTGGGAGGAATCACATTTGACTTGGTGCTGATGATAAAATATTTTCACTTGAAAAATATACACAGACTCTAGCTACAGTGTTTAAAAACACAAGTATCTTAAGTAAGCTGGCTATATTCACATTGTTTCCACAAGTAGATGCCCTTTACCAACTTGTTACTCCACTACTTATGAATGCAGAAGCAATAACTTAAGCAAATAATGCGTATATCAGTCCATATTCTAGGACAAAGCATTGTAGAAGGTGAAAGCATATGGAAACAGAACCTACAGAATTAGAAATAAGAAAAAAATGAATTAAAAACCTTTCCAAATGTTTCATATTATGCTAGCTCATCTTCCTTCCCAACAAGGACATCAGATTTTTCATTGCTGTCCTTATGAACCTTTTTTCTTCAACATAGAAAGCACAATTTGAAAGTAGATCAGCTATCACTATTAGCAGAATCATATGAATTTCCAAGAGTCGCTTTTATCACTTTTTCTTGGTATAACATGACAGGCAAGCTGTCGACTCTCAAGCTGTTTTTTGCGTGGGTGAGAGAAAAAGCACATCTAAATTCACAGGGTTTGGTCGAAAATGAATTGGCATTTGCACTACACAACCTACAAAGTGAACAGGCAAAGGCATTTTGATGCTGTATCATAGTGCCTCTCCCAGCCAAACCAGCAAGGGCATGTCTACTGGCACCAGAAAGATAAACAAAAGAATGTTTCTTGTGCAAATCAACATGAAACAAGTTGACCAATGACTAAAAAAAAAACCCCATATCTCAATGGTAAGTGCTGTAAACATCAAAGCTTACAGATCAGATCAAGTTTACATTACTCTGAACATTGCAGAGAATCTTGTTTCCACATTTTCACAAATTTGGTTCTTTTAGGGAAAAATGCACACGTTCACTAGGCTGCTTTCCTCTGACAGTGATGCCGTACACACTTTTACAGAGGTGCAGATACAAATATTCTAGTCTAGTCCAATATTTTTAAAATAACAAAGTTTTAAATTTATGTGATTCTGTAAGATGTCTGAACACTGACAGCACTTCAGATCAGCACTGAAGATGACACAAAACCTTGGGCAATCTTCTAATGTTTGTCTTGTATCTCAGTTTATACTAATTTTTTTCCAAATTGGTATTCCAGAAATAAGCAAAATTAAGTAGAGTTTAATATGAAATCCTACACTCAGGAACATTCTAAGTAACCACTCCAGCTAAAGTGTTTGGGTTTTTTTGTTTGTTTGTTCTGTTAATTTGTTAGGTTTATGGCACAGTATTCAATTTTCAAGTATTTATCCATTTGTTGTTAATAAGCCTCCTACTCAACTCACATTTTGAGGAACTTTCACTCTATGCAGAGATCTTATCCCTTCTACTGCTGGACAACAGACCTCTGGTTTTAAAAGAGGAGAATAAAAAAAAGCTCTCTAACACTTTACTGAATACAAATTTCATTTTGCATATGGGGAGACTAAAGAAAAAACTAGTTTGTTTGACTATGAGAAAACAAATTCAGTGGCTTATCTGGTGACTGAAACAACCCACCCAATTCTCACATTCCCTGGAGTACAAGCGATAGCATGACTTCAAGTTTTTACCCCTTTTCATAGATTTTTTTCTTTCTTTTGTTTATAAACTCTCCTTCCTGCTGCATTTTCTTTTAACTAAAAGATGCCCACTTTGAATCACACATTAATTCTGAATTTTAAGGAATCAGTATCCTCAGATATTTAATGAGGCTAAATTCACAATCCAAATAGATTATTATGTCATACTATTAACACTGATCTAAAACCTGAGAATTCATATGTCTGCAAGAAAGTAGCAATGATATTTCAGTGTAAACCACAGTTTAGAAAGTCTCAGATAAAGAGAACTCTTGGAGAAAGTCCATTTGCAAAGCAAGTATTAGAAGAAAAGATTTCATTTTAATGTTTAGTTAAGTATAGGACGAACTGTTAATTCAAATCTACCCAGAATATTTAGAAAGTTATTTTAGTTTCAAAAATACTTGGTCTACCACATTTTATTCTCTACTTATAAGGGCTATTTCTATTTGAATTTAACATCATTTGGCATGTGGCCAAAACTGCATTCTCCTTAACTGTCAGGTTTCCTTCTATATATGTACCCTTGTAGCAGACAGACAAAGAGGAATAAATAACATGTGGAAGAACATACTAAAACCATAAAAACCTTCTGAAGTTACTCAGAAGCAGGTGTAGCACTGTCTGCACATTGTATGATTTCTAGATTTTTAGCAAATGATATCCCCTTAACAGTAAGCCACAACAGGCTCCATTTTCAATGTTCTACTTACAGCAACACTGTCGCAGAAGATTTGGATTCAAGTACTTACATTTTAAACTTGGAGTCTGAAAAACAAGCAAAACTAAGCAGCTCAGTTGCTCCATAGAATGGGACTTGCACAATCTCACATTTGCCATCAGTAGACATAGTTGGTCTTGATGTGAAAACATTAGTAGTACAACTAACCAATGCAGCAGAGCCCCTGAAACATCCTCAACAGCACAAAACACACTATCACTTGCAACTGAAAGTAAACTCTGGTTTTCACAGAGAGGATACCAACTTTGCAAGCCACAGAGACTCAGCTACACCAGCCTCTCCCACACTTGTATCAAGATTCAGTGGCTGCATAGCACTGGGAAACATGGAATATCCTTAGCAGCACTGAAGGAAAAAAAAGAGACTCCCTGCAACTATCAGTTCTAAACTGGCTTTCCATAACCAGAGCCAATTAAGCTAAACCTCGAATGAATCAACATAGCATGAATTAAGAAGTGGCAAGGCATGCATGCAGAGACCTGCATTTTCAAGTAGCAAGAACTGGCAGAATAAAGCACAAAGGTGCATTTATAGTAAGTCATGCTCATGCCACACTTTATCTGCTGCAAAGAAGTTGAAAGTTGTTTAGCACTAGAGCAAAAGGCGAACCCCAATGCTTACAGACTGCAGCAGCACAGAGCCTGAACTCTCACTGCAGCTTATAAACTGAAAACACCAGTAGAACTTCCTGTTCATTTACTTTAAATACACAACACGACCACACTATTGTAAGTCTACAGGGTCAACCATTTCACAGTTTACTTTCAACATTAAAATCGATCTACATATTCTACAAATATTTTTCCAGAGACAGTGAATACATAAAAAACTTCCCATGCCATTTCTCTCTGGACAGAGATATCCAAAATGCCCACGATAGCTTTCTCTTTTCCTCCCATGATCTGGGTAAAGCTGATTAACTTTTATAATTTATAGTACTTTAGTTTAGCTTAGAGGTTTGGGGGAAAAAAGTAACATTCACATTAATATTAGTATTTAAAATACCCTAAAAAATTAATAAAGAAACTGAGAACAGTTCTGTGTCTCTTCTTACAGGCCCCAAACCAAACTGTAACTACACTTCACACACCGTAGTACAGTTAGTTCTGTTTTCAGTATAGTCACTTTCAAACATATTTGAAAATCTAGATTATATCCAATTCTTTCTTATTTTATATTCTACTGACTATAAAAATTAGAAAAGAGTCAAAATTTTAGTTTTATTTTGCTACCATCATATGGAAAACTCTCTATGAGCTGTCCCATTGATGTTTCTTTAAAACCAAGTGTCAGCTCTGCCTCCATCCATACTGTGTGGGATTCCCAGTTGAATGGTACCTCAGTAAATAATTCAGAAGTCTCTTTACTGTTACTGATAAGTTAACATCCTTAGCCAACATACTAAAGTCAACACATCTAGTTTATATAAACACAAGAAGCAACTCTACCTGTATTTGAGGGTTGTGTTTTTAAGATAATATCTCATTCTATCACCATGTGTAAGAAGTTAGAAACTAAAATATCTCCTAAAATTCTGAAAGATTTCTGCATATAAAAATACTATGAAAATCTGATACTGCACTCACTGTGAGCAAATGAAAATTCAGCGTTCCTTTGATATTCTGGAAAACTATCTTCTCCCCTGCTCTAACAGCAAGCCTAAACTGTGCTTTTCTTAGCTTTGGGCTATTGCTTTTTTGTTGTGACTATGCCAGAGTGAATGCTTTTCATTCTTATTGATACTTCTAATGATATTTATGCAGGGTGCGTATTGTTCACTTACCCTTAAGCATTTGTTTTCTGTTGCATACCTTTAACACAGTATCACACTGCAAAACTCACATTTAATCTGCTGTTCATTCTCCCTTAATTTATTGTTTTATGGAAGGGGACTTCAATTTGAATGGGCATTTCTTATGCTCAGACCAGGTCTCATTTTACTAGTTATCTTCTAAGTATGTTTCTCTAGAATACAAGCAACAGACAGAACCAGAACAGTCCTCTTTATCTACTGAAAAATCTTTACAATAGCTCATGGATAGTTCTTGAAGCAAGTAAATCTAGATGAACATAAGGGACAGTATTGGGTATTTTAAAAAAAGCAACAAAAATAAAACCAACAAAAACCAACAGAACACTGAGAACTTCATCAGCTACAGCAGAGAACAGTTCCACTACACATGCAGTGCCCAAGACATGATTGTCACAAAATCACCTACACAACGTCTTTATTTTGAAATGTTTTTGTCTCCATCCTTGTGATTATTTACACTAAAAAAAAAAAAAAAATCTACATTTTATTCCTTCACAACTGTACTATTATCATAGCTGAACATAGCTTCCCCTTGTCCAAAAAAAAACAAACAAAAAAAAAGCTTGGACAATTTTAACCCTTCACAGTCACATGGCACCCAGACAAGTCTCCTTGTAGCCATCCTTCCAATTAGCTTCACCTCCCTGTGGCATTCATAACTCATCCCCTACATGCCATGCAGTTCTGTATCTCTAGATAATAGATTTAGCCAAGAAACGAGGAAGTGACTGTTAGTAAATTGCATTATGCTTCACTCAGAATACTAGTGAACATTTTTTGATTTTAGGAGATACAGTCGTAACACCTAGATACCATAAACCTGCGGTACAATTAAGTTGGGGGAAGACTTTTTTCTTTACCAATAACACACATTACTTGCTCCATTCCTCAGGCAAAGATTGGTACTTGTAGGAAAACTGTATTGTTAATGTCACAGCCCAGACATCAAAAGCACGGATTATAGTAAAGTACATTGTTCTCCCAGATGTACATGATCTGCCAAGATACCATTTTCAACAGCTGATATTTAAAAGCAGGACGCAGTTGAGAAACTGAGCCACATGACATAGATGCACATATTACTAATCAATCTTAAGGGGAAAAAAAAAAGACAAAAACCCCACCACTCGTGCTTGTCAATAGCTGGATGCAAATCAAAGATCACTATAGTAATTTTTTTTTAGTTGAATTTTAGTCCTCAATCAAACCTCATGCTGTGCCACCATCTGAGCAGGCTACTGAGCCACATCATTCAAAGAAAAGACAAAAATATCACTGAATGCTGATCCCACATTGAAAATATGCCACAGTCCCTCATTCTCCTCATACATTTCACTTCTGTAATTAAATTGTACCTGTAGAAATACACCACCTCCATTACAGAGCTGTAATACTCAAAATCATTTGCTAAGCACTAAGCCTGCAGCGTACCAAATTGTCAAGAACGGTTTAGCAAAAACATAACGTCATAGCTGCACATGACTTTCAACTGATAGAGTTAGCAAGCACTGAAACTCTGCAGGAAATGAAATATTCTAACAAAAAATGGACCTTCTGAAAAGCATGGTCAAAAATTCATGCTTATTCTCCAACTGCCAAACAACGGGAGATGTTCATCCTGCAAGCTACTACTTTTAAAACTTGCCTGCTGTGATTCTCACTTATTTATTCTCTCATTTATTCTCTCATTTATTTCACTTTTATAAAACTTCACTCCTTTTAAATGTCTATTCCCAGAAAAATTCACAGTGAAAGGGAAGCAAAGCTCAACTTCTAAATTGCAAATAAAAACTTAAAACTCATTAGTTTATGCAATATACCACCTTAAACATTCAAATGGATGTTACAGTAACGCTGCTTGATCTGACTGAACACACCAGCCCAACCATTCAGGTACTTCATCTTCTCTTTAAACTTCATTTTGGATAAATGCACAAAGAACTTTTTAAAGAGAGAAAAGCCTTAATTTCTCTTGCTTGTATGTGGGAAGCTGGATCCAGTTGGCAAATATTCTTACAAGCATTCTTGTTTGCTACACAGGGTTTCTAATATGGCACAGAAAAAAATCTACATGCAGTAAATGAAATAATAAAAAATAGTACCACTAGATAAATGCACAAGTGTTACTAACAAGCTGTTTTCAGGGTCTGTTCTATTATAAAAGTGACTGAAAAGCTTGGTGCATTCAATGGTGCCCGTCACTGTTCTTCTGAAAAAAATAAAAATAAAATAAAAAAACCCCACGATGCTTAGATTTATTCCCTCAAGGTGAGGAAAGGGGCAGCTTTTAAAAGCTGCTGAGAATCCACGTCCCTGCTTAGCTCCAAGCAGAAGCCGAGCACAAGAGCGCGCCTGAGGGCTCTGGCAGAGGAAGCTC